>NW_019525289.1:1859196-1874043 GCF_002814215.2 Seriola lalandi dorsalis
CCACAGACGAGCAGAAACTTAGAAGAGGGAGTGGTGCACTGATGTCACATGACCCGATTCTCTACATCAATCTGGAATTCTGCTGCTTTTATATGAGGATGATAGGAATTTAAACGCGGCTGATCAGGATGGACAAATTCACAAACTTTTGAATAATTTGTAGAGAACTCTAAGCAAATGATCAATTTAATTTAATAAATGACAAATCCAGGAGAGTGTATTATCTAAAATGTCATCACACACTCAAACAATGCTCAATTTATTCCAACACACAAGTGCAATTTGCATGTATTAACTTACTATGGGAAACAACAGCTGCACAGAAACTTTACTCCTAATCTTCTTATTCCTCTTGCTGCCTCACCTGCCTCTCGCTCTTTAATTTCACTCTCCCTGCCCTTATCGTCCTGCCATCTCTCTAATCTCTCTATCTTCCCATCCTGACTGCGCCTCCCTCTGTCCACCTCCCTTAATCTCCTCCTCTCCAGCCCTGCCTTCTTTGTCCCTCCCCTCTTCTCTCATTATCTCCTCCCCTCACCTCCTTCGCCTTCATCTGTCTCCCGCAGTGCCCTCACTTTGAAACTAGATTTCACTTCTCGCTCTTTTTTCTTTTTTTTTCCCACTTATCTTCTGTCGCTCATTTCTCCACCCGCCTGGACAGATTTACAGTTTCATATGTCTATCTGTTTTCATGCTGCATTTGTCCTTTTAAAATGTCGCATTTGATTTCTGCCATGTTCATCTTATATGAAAGGTTGTGTGTAATTCATGGAACGTGCTCATGTGTCTCACAGGCTCAAGTACTGAGAGCCACAGTTTCAACCAAATTTGACCTTGACTTTGTGGGTCATCGCCCCAAATTAGTATTTCTATTTTAAAAAACATCATTTCTTTGAACTCTGGATTTAATTTGTGATGACATTTTCCTGCTATAAAGGCTTTTTAGTTGTGCTGATATGATACCAAAGCAATACTATTGTACTTATCTCACTTTTCTGAAAATGAATGGTAAACAGGCTTTTCTACGCAACTCATCTGCTTTTCCTTTAAAAGAAAACGCCAACGATCTAAATTATTTTATTATGTCAAAAAGGAGCAAAATCAAGACCAACAAGATCTGATCTTGAATGAACAAGATCTTGAAATAAAAACTGGCTAAATTTTGAGGTAAAGCTGCTTGAATCAGTATTTTACAGGGGCTTGAATGTGATGAGCCTGTAGTCTCTGTAGTCAGCCGGCTCAGCTCTATAGAGCGTTTTAGTGTCTTTCGGCTTATTGTTTTGGTTTCTCCAGGCCTGAAACTTTACCATTTTGGTTCATTCTCTGTGTTCGCGTAGCGCTGTTTCAGCCCCAGAAGGCAGCTAAAATCCACTGTACGCTTCCTGCACTAGACCAAAAGGCAGAGGGACATGGTTAGTGACTAGAACACAGTGGTTCATTAAGCAGGAGTTGGTGGAGACCAAAGCAGAGATAAGAGTGAATGTTGCGTTTGCAAAGTTTCACAGAAACACAATTCCAAATGAATGTTAATGTTGCTCTGCATCTATGTTTAAATAAGGAAAATGTTCGCTTACAAATTCACCATGTCAGATCAGATCATGTGTTTACATCTTCCACTGCCCGCAAGTGGCCAAAAAAATCACTTATTGTAAGTTTAAATCGAGGATGATCTATTGAAGAACTAGTAAGAAAAGACCGTGAATTTGATTTCAGTCTTCAATGCTTGATGCTTCCAAGATTTTTTTTTGTCTTTTTTGTCTTTATTTTGTACGTAACTTCAAAATATGTGTTGAATCTGAACCACCACAGGAAGAGTTAATCACATATAAAAACCACAAAAACAGTTAAATGCAGCAGTAACTCTCCAGTAAGTACTTGTCACCATGGTAACACCACATACATAAACAGCTCAATGTCCTCTTTGTCTTCTACAGATCTTCCACTACACCGGTGGTGCCGCCTATGTGGACAACAAGGGCCCGTTCAGGGACCGGCTGGAGTTTGTGGGTAACCCAGGCCGCCGTGATGGCTCCATCCTGCTCAAGAACCTGGAGTTCAACGACAACGGCACCTTCACCTGCGACGCCAAGAACCCCCCTGACATAGTGGGCCGGCCCTCCAGCGTTCGCCTGCTGGTTTTTGAGAAAGGTGATATGGGGAAGGGAGTACAGCGAGTTAGTGAGCCCCGTGGGGGTGGGGGGGGGTTCCCCCGGTAAAATCAAATTCGGCAGTGTTAAGTTTAATGCCCGCATTGTCTTACATCTGTGTCTGCTCATTAGCTTTCCACTGAGCCCATATGGCATATTTTGGGGAATGTTTTTCGTCAGAAACCAACTGTTCTCAATTGTTGTTATAATCATTCCAAACTCTGAAATTAATCTCAATTTGCCCTGTGCATCAGACTAAAGCGAGCGCTGTGTTCAGACCAGTCGTGGCGCTGCCTCATTTAAGATTCCTCGCACTTCCCGTTAAATGAAATCAATTACAATGTTATCTCTTTTTCTATTTGACATTGCTATCACCGCCTCCTTTTCACTTCTTTTCTCCCTCCCTCCCCCTCGCCTTCTCCTCCCATTTCTCTCTTTTCCCCTTTTCCATCATTTTCGACCGTCTCATCCCATCCCCCCACCTTCTCCTTCCATCCCTCTCTCACCTTTATTCTACCTTATCTCTCCTTCTCTTCACCTCCTCTTCTCTGCCTCTACTGTACTTGAATCCTTCATCTTTCATTCAACCTTTATTTTACCTTTGCTTTTCTTTTCTATTCTACTTTTATGTCTCATTCCCTTTTCTACCAGCTTTGTTCCCCCCCCTTCCTCTCCCATTCATTTCCTCTCTCCTATGACAACTTTGTTTCTTCTCTCGCCCCTTTACTGTTTCTTTCCTCGTACCTTCTTTTTTCTTCTGAACACTCCCAGCCTCCGCCTGTCACTTGGTTTCCATCTCTTCCTCCTTTTTATCCTCAAATTCTCAGCGTTCTCCTCTCCTCTTCCCTCTAACCACCCTCCTCTCCTCTATCCGCAGTGCCCATCCAGGCTGGCGTGATCACAGGGGCCATCATCGGGGTGGTGCTGGGCCTGCTAGTGCTCATCGTGGTCATCTACTACCTGATGAGGTTCCTGGTGGCGCGCCGTGTCTTCAGCCTCAGTGTCAGGTCAGTGCCCGGCCTGTGGCCGGCGGCGCTCTGCCAGTCGTTTCTGTGCCAGGGACTGGAGCTGAGGCCAGAGCCCATCCCTGGCACCGACACCTGTGTGGCCAAGCTGGCATAGCTGTGGTGCCACGATTTGATTTGGTTTGGTGTGCAAGGTTTAGATTTGAAATTAGTCAGCTGGAAACAGACGGATAGGAGCAAAGCAAGATGATTGAAAGTGGTGAAGCGAAGGTGTCTGAGTGTATGATCCACTAGATCATGAAGATGATGGATCCATTATCTTGCTCATACCTTTCCAATCTTATTAGATCTTAACACATGGAGCACCGGGGGGGCTGTGTTTGACACAGGGCCAGTAGATTGAGTTGATGTTCTCTTTATGATGGCTGCCAGGCAATGCTGCCCTGTGACCACTGGAGGGAGAGATAGATTCGACATTCTGACATTGTCTTTCTTTTGTCCCCTCCAGCAAACATGGCAAGAAAAAGAAAGAGGGATCACAGCAGAGACAGGCAAGTTCCCTCCACTCCTTCTTCCACGTCCGCTCTTCCTCTTCCACCTCCTCCTTTGCCTCCTTTCCTCACACACTCCATCCACTCAACAACACCAAAATGCAACAGCCTTGTTTGCTGTCACATTCAGGCGCAACATGGTAAAATGACGTCCTTTTAGAGAGATTATAGTAACATTCAATCCAGTGTTTGAATATTTGTTCGGCACAGGAAACGTGGTGTCAGAAGGAATATTCATCTATTCAGTTGCAGCGCAGCCACACAATAGCACATATCCAACATGACAGTGCATAACGGCACAGTTTCATAATCGCATTCCCCAAATGCCGGTCCAAGCTGCGCCAATATGTCCGCACACATAGCCGTCTCCTCCTCGCAGCAACATATCAACCTCAAAATAACATGTCATTCAAACTCTGCCCGGCTAACACTAATAACAGTGTTCAAGCTGTTAAAATTCTAGTGCCGTGTGAACATTCGAGGGGCTTAAAACCCCTGTACTGTCCCTCCTATCCCACTCTCTGTCGCGGCCCTCACTCCTCCTTCAGCTCCCTCAGGGGGGCCAAAACAGCACGGTACTAGTAAACAGCCATGGGGCAAAAATCAAACCAGCGACTGTGAAATGGCTGAGGCCAGGTCACGGCACTAATGCTATTGCTGTATTGAATGGGACTGTGATTTGCTCGCTGTGGGGAAATGGACAGGAGCTACTGATTTCGCTCACTGGGAGTCAAATGAAAATCACTGGGCCTATTATGGTCTGGGCTGTTATCAGTGGTTTTACGCTGCTGCACGCCAAGGATTGGGGTTTTTTTTTTCTTCTCTCCCTTCTATTCCTCATGGGAGTGTGATAGCCTCAAGTGGTGGATTAATCAGACATTTTGGTGGCTTGTATTCTTTTGTGCATACAAGGCACCAGGGCAAGTTCTGTTTGATTACTCTGTGGTAATGTGGGGGCTGGATGGTTGCGGGGGTGTATTGTAATCGACTGTACGCCTTGCATGCTGATAATGGGGAGGGAAGAAAAAAAAAAGGGGGTAAGTCAAGGGATTTCAGTTCAAGGCGTTTTCCTAAATCAAAAATGAGCTTTGAAATGAGAAGCGCGCAAAGATATCTGAGGCAGGAGATCAAAGGTGTTATTGTGACAGCGAGTCATTTAGCCGCAGGTATAAGCTAATGTAAAGATGAAGCATCGGCGGCGGCGGTGGCGGCGTCAGGCTTCTCCCGGCAGGTTAGGAGTGCAACGTCTTGCCCTTGCGGCTCAAACCTAGGGGGCGACACCAGTGAGGGCCAACCCATCCTACTACCTCAAACAAGTGCACTCGCTCTCAACTCCCCGGAGCCCTTCTTCCTCCCTCTGTCTTCTTCTTTCCTTTCTACTGTCGTTTGATTGTCAGGTTACTCTTGAGTTGCAGTCAGTTGCTCTCAAGTGCCTGCGGCGGGTGACAGTGCATATATGAATAAATAACTCGCCGCCGAAAGGACACTGAAATATTTGACAACGTTGTCATTTACAGTTACTCTCCTGAAAGTCTCGGCTCGGAGGAAAAATACACAGCAGAAGCAGCTATTCCATCTGAGCTCACACTCACTTATTTTTTATTTTTATTTTTTTATTTTTCCTCTCCTCCGAGCTGATCCCTCTCTTGTAGCTACGCCACACACAGAGCACCCACGGGATTTTATAGTGCACTCATAAGTGGTTGTTTGATCAAATAGCCCTTATTAGGAGGCTCTGCTGACACCACACAATTTTCTATCAGCCTCACCATCTTTGTTACTTTCTGTTTGCTTGGCTTGCACTACAAATCTCCAAAAGGCTGTGGGTGAGCGAGTGAGTGAGTGAGTGAGTGAGACAGAGAGACAAAGGAACCCCGTGGTGTGTGCTACTCCCCATTAGGTGGAGTTGTGGGAGAGGAGTTTACCCCACAGCCACACACATAAGAAAGCTCACAGGGGCGAACACACACACACACACACACACTGTACTGGAATGATAATTGAGTGCACTCGGTATCGATCTGAGCTCAAACAAACACACACACACACACAAACCCACCCCACCCATTCTTCTTTCCATCCCCCAATTGGCACCCCAACCTCCTCCCCCCCACTTCACTTCATTTCACTCCCTCCCTCGATATCTCATTCACATTCCCTTTTATCCGGTCCCATGTCTCTCTCTCTCTCTCTCTCTCTCTCTCTTCAGTCGCATCTTCCTCCTCCTACTCCCCCCCCCCTTGTTGTGCCTTTTGACTTCCTCGCTGACCATGAGAAGCATCTGTCTGTCTGTAATTCCCCCACTCACCTCCCCTTCTTACTCCCTCCCTTGCTCTGTTGATCCATCCCTCACCCTCCTCCCCATCTCCACCAACACCGCCGCCACCGCCGCCTCTCTCCCTTCCCAGTTTCTCTTCCTCTCCATCCTCAGGTCTGCTGGGTTTTGATCAGCTTCGGTTCTGGACAGAAAATCACTACCTCTCACCCTTCATCTGCCTCTCAATCTCCCTCCTCACCTGTCACTGTCTTCTTTTTAGTATGCAGCAGGGGACGCAGCCACTTACCTACCTATCTATCCACCCCACCCCCCCCACCCCCCATCAGCCCTCCTATTTTGCCACTGTACCCACATTTCCTTTGAAGTGTGTGCAGCTCCTGTAACAAGGGTGGTTCTGCATTCTGCCTAAGCAGGCTGGAGTGTGTTTACGAAGCAGCCCCGTCATTAGCGTGGGAGCTCTGCAATACATTGCAGCACAAAAAGAGTCTACCACTGGATGCACGATGGTAAACAATACAATGATATATAAGAGAATGTAAGTGTGATTGAGGGTAATGACACCGGATGGACTGCGCCGCAGCCCAGTGGAGCCGGATGTTAGCTGTAACGAACGCCTCGGTTGCGGTCTTATCAAAGTGCGTGCTGCTTTTGCACAGTGCATAATTAAAGATGATAAATTTTCTAATGCAATCAGTGGGGTATTATTAGTCGAAGCTTCAGCGAGAAGAAGCAGCCCCTGGTGTGCTTTCCACCGTTGACTAACCTGATGTATTAGAGCAGAATTATTTCAGTCTCTAAACCTCAGATCCAGCATGCTTCCCGTTCACTCTGTCTGTCCATGGTAACACTTCACAGCAGTGCACTGGCCTGAAGTCAACCTGTGGAAGTGTGTGTTTTTTTTTTGTTTTTTTTATAATAATTCACAGTGTTGTGAAAATGTACATATGAGTGAAGTTTTATTCAGTTCCATCAAAGCATTATCCTGTACTTGTGATACTTTTCAATAGGTCAGCTCGCAGGTTAATGCACTGGAATAGATTTATTGTAAAGTGAAGTTTGTTGTTGTCTTGACCTTATCTCCACTCTGTCCTTCCTGATTTGTGCTCAAGTAGAGCCTCATTTTACTTCCTTTCCCATCTTCCTCCTCTTCCTCCTCTTCCTCCTCTTCCTTTCATAGAATTCATTCTCAAAGATGTTTTTAGACATTGCACAGACAATATCCAGAATAAGTCGGAGTGAATGGATGGATTATATAAGTGCTAGTTGGATGAATATTTGAAGCTGTTGTTGGCCTTTTTTTTTTTTTTTACACAAATATCATGAATCCAGTCAAGCGGGTCCGACCACAGCTACAGCAAAGTGGTCTGGGAGGTCCACAATGAATAATTAATTCTCCCGCACACTTGAAACTGAAAAAGGCTGGATTTCAGCTATTCAAATTAGGTTACGGATTCCATGTGTGGTGTACGTATAACTGTTGTTTCAACAGTATTTAAATTAATATATATTTTATACATGGTGCTGCATGTCCTAACTTCACACAGAAATATAGAGACTGAAAATGTTTCGTAGATGTCTAACAACAGTCACGTTTCAGTCAACTTTATACTTACTTAGTACTTACCTACTATTCAAACCAGTATTGGTTAATTCCCTGTGTGTGTGTGTGTGTGTGTGTGTTTGTGTGTGTGTGTGTGTGTGTGTGTGTGTGTGTGTGTGTGTGTGTGTTTTATTGATCAATTGTCACCCAGTTGTCACAGGTGTTTGGAGCCGGCCTGCCACTGTGTCCCATCCTAACGCATGGTTACCTGTTTTGTCACCCCCTTACAGCTCTGGACACCGCCCCCTCTCACTTGCTACCCCCTCCCCTAAAAGGACTGTCTCTCTACCTCCTCACCCCTTTCTTGTCTCTCCATATGTCAGTCTCTCCTCCTAAATGTGTTTTTCTCTCCTCTTCACACAGCTCCACCCATCCTGCTAACCCCATCTCTCATCCTCTCAACTCTAACGTACCCCATCTCACCCCCCCACCTCCTTCCTTACCTCCCTGCCCTCTCTCTCTCTTTCTATCTCCCTCACGCTCCTTTCCTCCTGAAGTGACTCTCCTCCCCTGTTCTCCCCCCGACCCCCTCTCCCTCCTCCCCCACAGGGCCCCGTGCCTCCCGCTGACCCCTCCAAGGTGAAGGCGGCCGCCTCGGAAAAGAAGAAGCAGGAGTCACGCAAGGATAAGAAATAGGATACGGGGAGGGGCTGGGGCGGGCTCGCCAGCTGGCTGCTCCAGCCCGTGCGCCAGGCGGTGGCGAAGTCCCAGCCCAATCAGCAGCAGCGAACCATAGTCAGAAAGACAGAGAGGGTGGGGGGAGGAGGGGAGGAGGGCCGGGTGCTGATGACCATCGACCTGGAGCTGACCCGCAAAAATGGGGAGCAGGGGCCCAGCGGTGCGAGAGGGATGGGGAGATCCAAAGCGCTTGGCCTTCTATCCCACCTCGCCAACCAGCTCACCTTCAAACAATAGACCAATAGGGAGGCAGGGGAGGCCGACAGGGGGAGGAAGCTGTTGAGGATAGGAGAGTGGGACGTCTACTGAGGAAACAGCAGAAGAGTTACCCCGCAAACCTACTTTACACCCACCACAATGCCAACCTGAGTCCCTGAATAAATGAGTCAAATCATATCTGCTCTTGTCACAGGCTGATGACTGTAGACGCAGCAGCTATATGGGCCGAGATCTAAGATGTCGTGATAATCTCTTACACCAGCTGGCACCCCAAGTACTTTTGTCAGGTCATAAGATATGCCATTTGAAGCGAGACCCTAAGACGGCTGGGTTTGATAACAAAATCTAAAAAGCAGCTCCCCGGGTTTTGCCTTTCTGGTTCCTTTCATTGTGATCCTATCCGCCGAAAAAAAGCTTTCTCCAAGTGCGTCCGATACGCATCACGAATCCCCAGCTGCAGGGACAAGCCAATTTGCTTTTTCTCGAAGGCGACGTGTCAAACTCTAACTCCCCCCCACCCCCCACCCCCCCACTCACCCTGATCTTCAGTCTCTTTCTTCTCCTATCCCATTTCTTCCTCTTTCACTGTGAATTTCCTGACTTTCTTGTTAATTCAAATTATAGAGGTGATTTATATGCTAACTGCTCTATCCTGTTTCTCTTCCTCTCTCACTTCCCTTCCCTCTTTTCTTCCTTTTCTTTCTCCTATAGATAAAGGTCTGACTTCTCCATGACTGCCTCCACTCCTCTAGTCTGCTCCCTCCTTTTCTGCCCAGCCTGATGCAACCCCCATTATTTCCCATTATCTCTACTCTTTCAAGACAGCACTGGCTGTAAGAGTGGTCCTACTATATCAGTGGCAACAGTGTCAAATAATTTTTACAACGCCTCATCGGAGACCCTGTATGCGCTCATTGGGCAAACTGTAAAACTGTTTAAGGCCTAACTATGCACATAACTTCCTTAAGAGGAACCCGAAAGACATCCCTCTGTGTTTAGAGTCCCCTGAATCTTCCCCCTTAATGTTTACGACTCAATCACACACACTGAGCGGAGCTGTGAGTGCACTCTGGACTTCAGATAGAGAAAAAAGAGAGACAGAGAGGGAGAGGAGAGTGATAGTGGGAGAGAAATATGATTCCTGCTCTCAGCCAGCGTAGATAGAGGTTCAAGCCCTCAAGCTCGGGGTGATTCAATCCTCTCACATTTGAGCTAATGGAGGTTGTCGCCGTGTCCCTGCCCTGGCTAAAGGGGGCTATTTCTGGCGCTATGAGAGCGTCCGGGCTTACTGTAACAGCTGCACATTTTTCAGCCAACAGGGGACGGGGGGAGGGAGGGAGGAAGAGAAAGAAAGAAGCAAGCAGGGCGGGCGGTAGGGGAGCCTGCTGCGCTGTTTGTTGCACGGGGCTGTCCGCTGTTGACTCGACGGCCGGCGACTGACGAACCCGGGATGACGTCACGGCCCACCCCCCCACCCCCCTAGAGGGGCTGGCGGATGCTCTCAGGAGTCTGACAAAAGGGCTTACTAGGAAGAGGTGCAGCTTCTGTGCTCTCAGTTATTTTAGGTCCAGTTAATCCGCTCGCGACTTTCTCCTCGCCAGCCCAGGGCTAATTATTTTAGCGCGTGCTGGTAACCAGATATCTCTCTCTACATCTTCCTCCCTGCCTCCTCTGCTGTCTTCGCCCCTCTGTTATTCTCTCTTCATCTCAGCTCCCATCTTGGGATTCATCTCCTCCCACCAAACCCGTGTTTCATTCTCTCTGTCTTTACGTCTTTGGCTTCCTTTATCTCTTCCTCTTCCTGTCGTCTAGTGATTCTGCACTGCATTATTCCCCCACAGAAAAGGCCTATACACAATCCACTCCACTCTTTAAGCCTCTCCTTATCTGACTGCCAGGCCTACAGCTCAATGCTCTGCTCCTCTTTCCTCTCTCCTGTCCTTCCTCCTCTTCCACACCCTCCTACTTCTCTTTTTCAAACTCAGTGATGGACATCTCTCTCCCCTCCGTCTTGTCCAGTGATCGCCGAACGTCCTCTCTCTTGCCCTTCAAAATGCCACCTCCCCCAGAGGCATGTACCCTCCCCTCAGCCCTCCTTCCACCGATCCCTTACTGTCTTATTTCTGCTGGTTCGAATGCCAAAATGCTTTCCTCTGCCCCCAACTGGCAAAGGAAGGAAACACATGGGCAGAAATCGGCCTCTAGTTGTCATTGAAGACAGAAACTTATAATCTAGCTAGCTCTTCTCCGGTCGCAAATACGACGTGTGTTTTTATGTATATGTGTGTCTAGTTAAAGAGTGTTTAAAAGAGATTTGATATAAAGCAAAGAAAAAAAACCAATATTTTACCCTAAGTAAAGCAAATAATGTTTTCTGAGACATTTTTTACATGTGTACAAAGAAAAAACACATGGAGAACATATTTATCGAGGCAGTGAAGAAATGTAATTGCATTGTATGCAATATGCATTTATATTTCTGACCTTGTGTGTTATTGATGGTACTGTGTGGCTGTGTCTTTGGTGCACGTCTTATTCCGAGGTGAAGGGAAATCGAGGTTGTCTTGCAGTGTCAGAGAAAACACGAGGGGTGGGATGAGGGTTCGGTTAGCCTCAGATTCAACGCGAACGTGGCTGGGGAGAAAAAAAAAAAGGGGGGAGGACCGTACTTGCTGTGGGAGAAAGCTTGGGAGGAAGAGACTTATCTGGTGTGTTAAGCCAAGCCAAAAATCCATATGTATCACTACAGATAGAGCCCGCTCTTCCCCCTGAGCTTTCTTTTAAAGGTGCTCCTTCCCCAACCCTGAGCCAAAGATGGATTGTGATCTGCGTGCTTGATATGCAGGGTGGATAGTGTAGACTTGAATGTTCCTTTAAAATTCATAACAGGAATGGAGGTGCTATAGCCCACATCTTTATAACTGGAGATCTGTTTCACTAGTCGCTGTTTAACTATCCAGTCAAATGGATTAGTTAGAATGTTTTCTTCTTTTTCAGCAAAGCCACACAGACACCTGACATAAGACAGCGTTAAAATGCCTTTTTAAAAATGTTTTGTTTGTATGTATTATGAACTGTATTAGTCATAGTCGCACAATAACATCCCTTCATTTTGAAATGACTGGAGCTTCTTACATATTTTTTACATTTATTTTAATGCTTGTGATAATTCCAGAGCACTAACACCATTGGATGACTCTGTATAATATGTTGTAAAGAGAACGTAAATAAAAATTAAAGCCCCATGCGCAGCTGTTATCAACAGGAGACAAAGTAAACCCAGCTGAAAGTGTCTGCAGCCTCCTTTCTTTCTCGTCCAAGTCCCAGACATTGAGTAAATCTGTCACGTCTCCGCAATGACATACTTTCATGAACATTTCAAAAGAAGAAATTCCTTCCAAAATGAGATATTACAGAATAGCACTGGCCTTATTAGCTCTCAGAAGACATTTGCATACACAATAAGACCATTTTAGAGGATGTAATCTGGAGACCCGAAATGCTGAACAATGACCACCAGGTGTTTTTCTTTTAGGTACAAAAGGAATTCATTTTCAGAATTAAACTTTGAAACTCCTTTACTGCACGATGGCAGCCGAGAACTAAAATGGTTTCACCTCATCATGCCCCCTTGCTACCCAACTACCAAAAAGTAATGATGATGAACAGGAAATAAATGCTCAGTAACCATTTACAACCTTTTCACATTTTAAAGGTTGACAAAATGAGGTATAATTTTCAGAGAGGCTTAATTTTTCTGACTTAAAATGCAGGTGGGGTTCAGTGAGCATACATAACCTTTTCAGAAATGCTCCGCTTCATATTCAGACAGTTACACACACACACACACACACACACAGTACAACCACAGTCTTTAACTTGTGGCCACTGACCTGCTCAGCTGCAGCACCGTAACGACTGGCTAAAGGGATGATGCTGAGCAATACTGTCTGCCAGTGTGTGATTTGATGCTATCAGTAGGAGTCAAAAAAGTCAGAAATGTTCAACTCTTACATATATGGGTTTTATATTTTGGCAGGTGCACTTCTTTGCTGTCTTGTTGAGAGTTAGCTGAGAAGATTGATACCACTCTCATGTCTGTGCGTTATGTATGGAGCTGGGGCCAGGAGACCCTTAGCTTAGTTTAGCTTAGCTTAGAGTAAAGACTCAATGTTGCAGAAACAGCTGGTGTGGCTCTCTTCAAAGTTAAAAAATACGCATAACACCTCTGAAGTTAACTATCTTATGCACAGCCAGAAATAGAAAGATGTTAATTTATGGTTCTAGATGAGACAGTTACGTTGTATTAACTGCTTCTTGACAAGCAGCTGGGCGCAGTGACTCCCCAGATTCTTGTGGCTTTTCACATTTCTTCAGGTGCACAAATCTGAAAAATGAGATAAGTGTTAATTAATGAGCTTTACAGGTTCTGGAGGTTTTCTTTTTTCCTCCCTTTGGACAGAACCAGGGGAGTTGTGTCCTTCTGCCTCCAGTCTTTTATGCTAGGCTATGCGCTAAGATAATTTCCTCGTTGCTTATTGCTGCATTCATGTCATATCAGAGTTACTGTAATTACCACTCTGCCACTTGTAGACAGTCTTCATATCAACACCCAAGGTGTAATTATGACTGGCAAAGGTAAATCTGTTTTGATGCTAAAAAAAAGTGCCAGCACAGTCCATTATTAGAGGAAAATAACTGGACAAGCACAGTATTTTTAACCCTTGCACATTCAACTTTGCAATATAGTTGCTATTAATTGTTATTTTTATATGGTGTTTGCTGCTAAGTAGCTAACTTGTCTTTCTATATTGCTTAATTAGTGTTTGTGAAGCCTAGAATAATGAGTGAGACGCACTAACACAAGAAGACTGACAGCAGCCAGTTGTCCAATGAGGTCAACTTCCAGTAGTAAACAGGAATGCTTCCCATCATTAACATGACTCCTACATGATGTGAATGTGGCATCAGCTCCACATTCAAAGTAACATTACAGGCATGATTGGTATTGATAGTCTTCTCATGTAACATAGGCTAGGTAGCGAAAAGTCATATTTTCCAAAATGTTGACGTACTCCTTCAAAGGATCCTGTTGGTAAGGTTTTTGAGATGTGTTGATTTCAGACCTTTCTTCCACGTCTTGATGCTGCATTTCCCTCCATTTTCCAACATATAAAGTAAGTTACATGTTTTACTTTTGTCATAAAACCCTCAAAGTCTTTGACCTGTTAAATTACATTGTAGCAGCAGCAGCACAAGTTTAGTCATGAAGTCTGAAAAACTGACTTAATGATATACAACCATACTGAGAGTTTGTTAGCATTAGCTAACATTAGCCATCATAAGCTAAACTACTTGTCATACCTGAACACATATGGCTGTAGCAAAATCCCTGAGTGTATTGAATTAAGTAAGGGTGTGTTTTACTGCTTGTGGTTATGAATTTGACTTTTTTCTAAGTGGAGCACTGTGTTATTTCAGCTTTCAAAAGTTAATCTCCACTGAGGTTAGAAACAAGACTATTAGCCAAATAATATTAGCTTTCTCTTTCTGTTTCCTCTTGAGGTTTAAACTGAACTGTTGGATTTTTTTTCTCTGTCGTATGCTATAGCTACAATTTCTACATTTATGTCTGTGAAATAAAACACTTCAATAAGAAGCTTTATTTTTTATAATATGTCAAACTCTATTAAACTCCTGTTATTAGGAACAAACCTTGAAAAGGAGCACACCACAGGGGCTCATACCACTGAAGTGTACAGCCGGTATTAGAGGCATTGCAATATAGGAAGAGCCCAGGCGTAAAATGTAATGTAAAAGTAACTGGCAACTGGTGAGAAGACATTTGGTACTTATCTGACACAGGATCGCTCGCTGCATCTGTTGTGTGGGCGCAGTGGTGATGACCTGCCTTATGTTCTAAATATGCTGGACTTAAAGCTAATTGCTGCATTGCACTGGCTATAAATCACTTTGAATTCAAGCAGAGGAAAAAACATTAAAATGTTAACAGTTCATCTTCGAGGATCAATTAATAAATGATTAAACAATTTATCACAGGATTTATTTGCAGAACAGCAGACCTGAGGATTCAATCTTTGCTCAGAAACCAAATAACTGAACACTGTTTGCTTTTCAATATAAATCTCAAGGCCTGGCACCGGTCCCTCATTAACGCGTTTGTTATAAATACTGTATGTTATGTAGAGTGCAAAGTTTCATTTGTTGTGTTGCTGTGCTGACAGCAGTGATTGATGGGCTGTTGTTCTCCAAGGGACCGTGTGTGTTGAGCAGGTGCAGGTACACACACTGACACCCCCTCTGTGAGTGGAATGTGTATGTGGTGGCGACTGGGTGCAGAGAAGCCCTGTGGTAGGAGTAGAGTAGTGGGGAGGGATTTGGGGTGGGT
>NW_019525289.1:1874063-1950937 GCF_002814215.2 Seriola lalandi dorsalis
GGGGGGGTCTTATGGCTCAGGTTACCCTGACAGGAGGGAGCAAGAAGCAGGGGGAATGGGATGTTTGGTGTGGGGGTGCCAGGCCCAAAAAAAGCCACCAGTGTCTTCCACACGTGGGGGTGGGAGGTCTCAGCTGTGGCGGGGCCCCTGAGCGCTGTCCTTCACATTATAACCTGCCGACGTCTGGACGTCCAGCATGGGCAGAGGGGTAAGTTTGCTTCCTTTTTTTAAAAAAAAACAAAAAAACAACAACTTAAAGAGAGTCGTCTTCTTATATCCATTTTTCTTTTATTACACTAAAGCCATTTCTTCCTGTCTAAACTGAGCTGACAAACATGAGTGTGTTCCCTCTGTAGCTTATGTACAGTTACAGCATATGGCGTGGACATGCATCATGGAAAACTACTGAGTTATCTAAATGTGCCTGCAGGGCTTGATGTCTCTGAGCGACAGAGTGCTCCTTCTTTTTTTAAAGACAGTAACATTTCAGGATGATGGCTTTTCTCCTCAATAAGTTTTGTTCCCGGCTTGTTTATTTGTGTAATTACGTAATTTTGTTTTTATTCCTTCCATCAGGCCAGTTCCATTTACCTTTATGGGAGGACAGGCTGGTAATCGTCCTCGCAAACAGCGGGGGGAAATTGCTATGCCAGACACATTTCAGGCACTCCACCGGCTCTGTGCTCCCTCTTTGGCTCTTTTTGATTACTTTTTCACTGTGTCACTCGCTCACACTCTCCCCTCATTCTCTTTGTATATCCCTCCTTCGCTGACATGCACACGTGCTGCTAAGAGGAGACTGACAGCAGCAGATGATTTCCATGATGCACCATTCTTCCAACTGTTCATGACACACACGCTCTCTCACTCACACAAATGAGGAACTCGTACTATGAGGGGAAAAAAAAAATCTCCCCTATACTCAGTGAATAATTTGCCAATAGTGCCAGGAGATTGAAATGAACCAGCCTACACAAAGTCCATTGTGCTCACACTGACGCTTGTAATACGGCGCTATGAATGTAAATGGCTAGGCGCAACATGGCGACAAGCATGTGACTTTTCCCACTTATTTTCTGTGGGGGTTTGGGGATGGTAGCCTACAGGCCTGATGTATGATAATCTCTTTTTTAATTTTTTTCCTCCAGTGCGGTGCCGAGAATGGAGGGAAGCGGAACAAGAAGGAGAGGAACTTGGATGAGCTCAAGAAGGAGGTGGCCTTGGTAAGAAAAACAAGCTGCCACTGCACCAACTCACACTCACACTGCACAGTGATTGATTCCATTGCTGCTGCACCCGAATGATCCCCAAATCGTGTTACGCCAAAGACACCGGGTTATTTAACAAGGCTATAAATGAAAACGGTGGCCCATAAACAAAATGGCAATCCAACCTGCTTAGTGTAGTCAGTTGTAGATGAGTTCCAAGCCTGCCTGTCCTCTCCTATCTGTTCTACCACCCTCTGACTGCTCTTCTTTGTACGGAGAAAGATACTGAATAATTTGTGGGCCACCAGCAGTGTAGTGCAGAGTTTTTGTCTTGTGCAGAGCTGTAGCTCTTTGAGGTGCTGTCAAAACGCAGCCAAGCGATGCCCATGAAAACTGGGGTAAGTTTATGCTGCTCGCACTACCTCTGATCTGCTAAAGCAGCTCTTGTCAATTATGAAGTTGGCCTGTGACTGATTAAAGAGAAAGAATTCCTTGGATACTGTCAACATTTTAGAGCAGTTTTGTGATTAAGCGATCAGTCTGCCTCATGAACTACTTCCTCTGTCGGTGATGTTCTTCTTTTTTTTTTTGTTTGTTTTTCTCCTCCCGGAAATCCTTTAAACAAGCACCAGACAATGGCTGATCAATATTTGGTGTGGGAGCATATGAACAAAGCTTAACTAGCAAACTGTTTTGTGAACACTGGGGCATGTCGTTTGTTGTGGCCGAATTACTTGGAGCTACAATTCATTATTGTAGTCCACTGGGGGCTACTGTACTAGCAGGTGAAGAAATTGAGGGATTTCTTCCTGTCTCATTATTGAATGAAGGAAGCAGCCCTTCATTCTGCGAGACGACACAATCTTGGCAGCTGAAAGCTCAAATTTTTTGTTGTTTTAGCACCAAACTCCATTTTAAGATCTAAAAACAGCATCTTGAGGTGGCTTTCGGCCAGTTATACACAGGAGTATAAATTTAAGAATGCATGATTTAAAAAAAAGATAACACAACATACGTCAACAAGTTTTTTTGCGTCACACTTTTTATGACTGGAGAAAACACCTCTACTTCAGCGCTACTTGGAGATGCAGGGGGAGTGCCCTTCACTCTTTGACCCCTTCGATCTATCATGGAGCATACTGTATATTTATTAATCCATGTCAAATAGAGGGAAAAAAGTATTTTTGCACTAAGATGGAGGGATGTAATGCATCAGTGCTACACCTTCATTACTGTTTCTGTTCCCCTGAAGCACAAATATTAAAAAAATGAAAATTTTTAACCCCGACAGGATGACCACAAAATAGCTCTGGATGATTTGGGAAAACGCTATGGAGTGGACCTCACACGGGTAAGGACACACACACACACACACACACACACACACACACACACACACACACTCATTTACACACTTTCACACAACAAAGAGGAGCTGGAATATCTCCTATAGAGATCCAATCTCTAACTGCCTGTACTGGAAAGCAGCATCCAGCTAACCTTGAGCCCTCTTCATCTTTAATCCCTCAATCACACACACACACACAAACACAAACAAACACAAACATACACACTTTGACGCACCAACTCCTGCAATCCCATACGCAGGCAGATAGAAATTCATCACAGAAGTCTTTACGCTGTGACCACATCTGCTGCTTCCCTTAAGTTTGACGTCGCAGGTGTGGTGAAACTGATGTTATCTTTGAAGCTGTAAAAATGTCAAACAGCTTAGTATGTCTGGTATATTCATAGATTATTAGTAAATTAATATAGTTACATCCAACACTTTTACGACCAAGCACTTCAGATGAGAGGAGGCACCCAGTTCATTATACGTGTGGTGTTAAATAGGCCAAGCAGGAATACTTGATGTTCTGCAACTGTAGTAGTAAAATTGCTTTTTAAGCCACAGTGAAAATGGGGCTGTTGTGCTGTAATAAGATTCCCAGCTCAGACTCAGAGACAATCACTTACTAAAATGTTGCTCTCCTCCAGGGCCTGACCAACACCAGAGCTGTCGAGATTCTGGCCAGGGACGGTCCAAACGCCTTGACTCCTCCCCCCACCACCCCCGAGTGGGTCAAGTTCTGCCGTCAGCTGTTCGGCGGCTTCTCCATCCTGCTCTGGATCGGTGCCATCCTCTGCTTCCTGGCCTACAGCATCCAGGTGGCAATGGAGGACGAGCCGCCCAATGACAACGTGAGAAACTGCTTGTGAAAAAAGAGAAAATGCATGTGTATGTGCAGGCACGCAGCTTACATATTAATCCCACACAGGAGGAGATTCAGGTATGCAAAGACAGTTACACTGATAATACAGTAGAGATGTGTAAAGGGGTACAGACACAAACGGATACTGTATTGCATCTCTGTATATAGCCAGGGTGTATGATCTGAACACACTGTTCAGACACGCATACTGCACATAAACTGATAAAAAAATTGATTTACCTTTCTATCTTTGGTCTGGCTCAACATTATCCAGCATCGATGTTGACATTACAATTCAGTTCATTTATATAAAAGTATAGTATATATAATCATCCTGCATCACATCTGATAAAACTCAAAACATCTCATGCCAAACTCCGTCTTTTTATTGAGGTCCTGAATCAGGCGACTGATTTAAGTTACTGATCTCAGCCATTGTTGGTCCCACGACTGCTTGTTAGGCAGAAGGACATTGTCACGTAACCTGCAGGTCAATTTCTGCAAAGGCCTCAACAGCTCCTTAAACTAATCTTCCACTGAACGAGCATCTGTAGAAATCCAAAATGTAATAATTGGTCTTGTCATATATAAAAATCTTCCAGTGGGTTTTGCTTTATGGTTATTTATTACCTTTCCACCTTATATGCAGTGAACAGGAGAAAACTCTTCATCCTTTTCTCTCCAAAATCTGTTTTTTCCGGGACACCTGTGCACATGCATGAATTTCTGAATTATATCTAATATATTGAGGAGAATTTAAGCCCAGCTTAACCTCTCCATTATGGTGTATACTGCAGCCTGTGTAATTTTGGCATTGGCTGTGTTGGCACTGGCTGAAATATCTTAAACGGCTCATTTCTTAATTAAAATCGGTGTGGAATCATTCATTTGGACGACAGAATATTGTCAAAATGTGATCACACCATCTGTCAAAAAACACGATATCATTGTTCCAGTGAAGATCGAGAAATCAAATATATACGCACGTTTTACAGACACACTTATCATCACATGCACACACTAATCTAGTCTGAAACTAAAACCAGAGACCAGAAGTGTCCAAACATTTAATTATGGTGGATTTTCTTTACCTTCCGTTTTCTTGTGGGCAGATTTCTCTGTATGACCTTTACTTAACCACGGTGGCCTCCCGAGGTCTAAATCTCCTTTCCGAAAGTCTGAGCCAAATGGCATCACAATTATGTCACATGAAACCGACGCAGCGCCAACCCTCACTAAAGGAAATAGCTTCAAGACAGAAGAGGGACAAGGAGAACTTAGGAACATCAAAAATATCATTAAAATGCATTTAAACACACCGGGATTTCGTCTTCATAAGTGTAGAATTACAAGTACATAATGACACAGAGTCCCTTCCCCCCTCCCATTCAGAGGGTGTGAGGTAAAAACAACCGCTGACACTGGCATCGGTCCTGGCATTTGTACAGATAACTACTCAGACCAACCGCTGAGCAAATGGAGCCAAGCAGTCATCCATACTGCACTTTATGGAGCTGAGTCATTATGCAATCATCATGCAGCGCTCTCCAAACCCCAGACAGCATTAAACCCTTGCATAATATACAGTAACATACAGTAGATAGTCACACACACATTCACACACGTGATAGCTTTAATCTCCCCATGATTTAATCTCTGCATTCAGTACTGAGTATGTACAGCTGGATGCTCTGGTGAACCACTTCAAAGCGCCGACTGCCGGCAGCTTTGGCACTTTGAGCCTTTGCATAATGTACAAGCAGTTATTTGAGATGAAAATCCACCCTAACAGGACTTCACACATTGTTGGTGTCTTAATTTTCAATATTCTGATGTATTTATTGAACTGAAAGATTGTCTTCCTTGGTTTGAGGAAATATCTGAGCATCCCCGAAACAGCTGAAATAACAAGCAGTCCTTTTAACTCTGGTAGATTCAAATGAGTCACCTGGCTGGACAGTTGTTGCGCCTATAATTTTGTACAATTGGTGAACAAGAACAAGTATCTCCTGAAGCGAGAAGAGCTACGGTTTAAATCTGAAAACACCACATGGAGACAAGGCAGGGAGCAGGAAACAGAATGCTGAAATGGAGGCAAATGTTGTAAACACTGACAAGCGATTTTCTGGGGATACAAATGTATTTCCTGGTTCAGAAGATTTTGCACCGCTATGGTAAAAAAAAAAAAAAAAAAGTAATTCAAGTGTAAAATAGCAAAACAGCTGTGCAGTTGTTGCTGTCAAGTGAAAGCAGCACCTTCCAAAAAGCAAACTTCTCAGGATTTAGGAATTGTATTCTCCAGGAGTCCAGGACGTACCGTGCACCACGCTCTGGCAGATGCTCTTATCTGAAGTGCCTCGCTGTCTTGTTTGCATCAGTGAGAGTTGAACCCATAGCAGCTTTTTCATCGGTACAACAGAAAATACAATAAAAATGCTCCAGAATATGCACTCATCGCTTTCACTTAACCACGAGTCTCCTCGCAGATCAAAGTCAGTTCTGGGTTTTCTGGGTTGGGTAGACAGATGTGTTCACTTGTACAAACATTGAATGAACTGTCCAAGATGACAAGACCTCAGCTGTGGGATGGATTTCCCTTCTAAATCTCCCACTAAGACTAAGCGCTCTCCCGTTTTTCTTGCTCTTAACTCTTCTCTTGCACTCTGCATTGAAGGTGTTACTGTTTTAAAACCAATGTGAAGCTTGTAAATCCCCATTTGCTTCGCTTTAACGTGCCTTACATGAACCAAACCAAGTCAGTAATGACATTGTCTTCCCCCTGTGGCCTCGGCTTTTCCCCTTATTTCAGTTGTATCTCGGTGTGGTGCTGGCAGCCGTGGTGATCATCACCGGTTGTTTCTCCTACTTCCAAGAGGCCAAGAGCTCCCGAATCATGGACTCCTTCAAGAAAATGGTGCCTCAGGTAAGTTGATGCGTGTGGTGTTTGGTGTAGTCGCAGAGCTTTCAGAATCAATAAGCCATCCCTCAAGTAGGGCTTAAACACTCACTTGAGTGGAAACCTAATAAGCTTGCACAAAGGAAGAATAAATGTTTGAGCCAACTTCGGATTGTGAGTGTGTTTGCATAAAAACTCCCCTCGCGTTATCCACCTCTAGCACTTCGATTGCCTAATTCTTTAATCTATTTAGGCTCCTTTCACTCCCTTCTTGTGCCTCCTCTTCCCTACCTGTCTTTTCTCTCTCTTCTTCCTTGTGCTTTCTCTAACTCTGCCTTTCACATACCTCTGCACCCTCTGGCTCCTCTTTTTTTAATGTCTATCCTCACTCTTCCTCTGACTAAACCTGCTGTCTGTTCTCAAACTCTCTCTCTCTCTCTCTCTCTCTCTCTCTCTCTCACTCTCTCACTCTCTCTCTCTCTTCCTCACATTCCCTCTCCCTTCTCGTCTCTCACTTCGTTTTTCTCCATGCCAGCAAGCGATGGTGATCCGGGAGGGGGAGAAGATGCAGATCAATGCTGAGCTTGTGGTGCAGGGAGATCTGGTGGAGATCAAAGGGGGAGACCGCATCCCAGCTGACCTTCGAGTGGTCTCCTCCAGCGGATGCAAGGTAGGGGAGGGGTGCTGGGCTCAGCCCTGGGGAGCCTGGTGGCCTCAATGGGATTACAGTAGCCCTGCTAACTTTGGTCCAGCTAATTTTCTTTCTTTCTTTCTTTCTTTCTTTCTCTCTTTCTTGACTGTTGTTTACCATCTTAAGTTGATATTTGCTAATTATCCCTAAAACTAAATAGGCTGATGGGAATGCCATCAGTTTTGCAGGTATTCATTGAAAATTTGGCACGATGAAGTCAGGGAATCACCAAAGTTATTAGAAATCATCCTGAGGGGGGAAATGAAGGTTTGTAACAGATTTCATGGTAATTCATCCAAAGGTTGTCAAGACATTAGCCATAAACGTCTGCCAGCTGCACTACAGAAAAAGTCAGGGAATCACCAATGTCATATTATGGGATTTATTGGAACATCAATATCAAACAAAACTTTGTGCAGATCCGTCTTGTAGATGTGGAGGTATTTCACTGGATTATTGAAAACTTTGAGTTATTGGTGGCGCCAGAAGAAAAGTCAGGGAAACTTGAATATTTCATGGTGAATATTTGTCAAGATATTTCAGTTTGGAGCGACCAATAGGCCGACCGGTTCATACTGACTTCCCCTTGAGCCTTGCTACTAAAACAACATTAAATACTGCTCTTGTCGTAGGGTAATCACACGTGTGTATACTCTCTCATGTGCGGTTGTTTGATCAGGTTACTTTTTGGTATCTTGATTATTTAAATAATTTTTCTTAACTTTTCAATTTCTTTTACTCTAAAGGACGGTGAGGTATGTAAAATTCCATAATGATATTAAGTTATTGCTCTTTTCCGAAGATCAATCTTATACCAACTTATATAACTAACTATAACCTATAACTTTTTTTTCTAGCTGCAAGCAATATTTTAGTCAGATATAAACACATTACAAATCAGTTGTTGGAATAATTTATCCCATAACATCTTATGATGTAATTCTCTTACATAACCCTGAAAGTTTTTGTTTTGTGCAGCATGGGTTATGGTGCTGAGGGTGGTGGTTTGTCTCCAAGCCATCACACGTTCACCCAGCATGATTTTTGAGTGGCTAGTTGTCTGTTTTTAGGTTTTGGGGGTTCGATGAAAAACTGAAGTTAAGTTCAAGTAAAATTCTTTCCATGTTCACAAGTTAGTGGTAGTTTGTTACGAGGTAAACATGCGTCTTCCTCTTAGATTTCTGTTTGTTTTTTCTTTCCATATGTTGACGTCGGTTGAACATTTGTCCAAAATGTCACCTTTGTGGCTTGACCACTGTTCATTGTTGAGTTTATCCTGGGTTTTGAAGCAGTGTAACGAGTCCATAGTGATCGGTGGCATAGATTTCGTCACCTATGGAGGAACAGGGTTGTGACGTGACAAGAGTGTTACATCACCGCACTTGTTGCTATTAAGTGCTGCCTCTTTCATTCCCACCCTGTCAGTTTCACCTCCTCGCTCTCTCCTGTGTCTGTCCCTCAGTCTCACTGGGTAACACTGCTCTCTCCTCCTCTCTCCTCCTCTCCTTGTGAAGGTGGACAACTCCTCTCTGACGGGAGAATCAGAGCCCCAGACTCGCTCCCCGGAGTTCACACACGACAACCCCCTAGAGACCCGCAACATCTGTTTCTTTTCCACCAACTGTGTCGAGGGTCAGTAGGCCACATCTGGCCCAACATTGTCTCTTACCGTCTCTAAATGTCTTCTTTTTTTTTTTTTTTAAAGCCATCTGGAGATCATTATCGTTTTGCTGTGCCCCCCAAACATGAGTGTGTTTCAGTGCATGATTGATCAGAAGCTCCACCCCTGCATCCTACAGTACAATGTGCAGTTATTGAAATTTGAATGCATCAAGACTTTTATTGAGTGTTTCCATTTTTCAGATTCACCCGATGGGAATTTTTAGTTGGCATTTGAGTTGCTATCAATCATCAAGTTGCGATGCCCTGAGCATTTCAATGGGCTATTCATATTAGAATCTGCAACTTCATAAATATCTTCATCTGAATTCTAATGGTGGTTGTGTATAGAAAGTGAACAGTTGGACTCCAAAGTAGAGTTTGGAAAAAGAAGTAGATAATAAAAATTTTAATAAATGGAAACTGCAGCCTGTGAATCCAATCATTTGTCAACCCAGGATTTAGTTGAAGTTTAAAGTCCATTTAAACCTTAGAAACAGTCATGGAGCTGTAAACATTCAAATTTTCATTTTTTCTGAGCACTTAATGGACTTCTTGTTCATGACGACTTAAAAGCTGAGGATAAGAATTGAAAAACATACTATCAAAATTTTATATCAGTCATGTTTGAAATTTTTCACAAGCTGAATTTTAGAATCAGTCATGAAAACTATATGATACAGAGCTATGTTTAGTCTCCTGTCTTACAGTCTATTATTCAGTTTTGCTTCATCTGTCTAGGTTGTGTTAAAGGATCATTTGACCTAAATTACAAAAGAAAAAACCTCATCGTATTTTCTCACTCTCCTCTGGTGTCTAGCCATGCAGATAGTTTTGGGTTTGTGTGTCCGGGATTTGAAATGTATGCCTCTGAGATATCTGCTTCCACCCCATTGCAGTGGAGCTGAATAATTTAAAAAAGTCAGTGGCAATATCTTTTTTTTCCCTGGCACAGTGTCCTTGTTGCTCTGGATAATCCACAGATCTTGTTTTCATTGGAACTGCTTTCTACTGAGAAAGTAGTCGCTGCATTTTTGATGCCTTCTCGCTGCAAACATTTTTTCAAATAGTATGTTGAAGTGATGTTTCTTTTGTCCAGAGTGCATAACAGTGAGTCAGCCCCTCCCTCTCAGGTACGGCCCACGGCATCGTGATAGCCACCGGTGATCGAACGGTGATGGGGCGCATCGCCACTCTGGCCTCTGAGCTGGAGGTCCGCCAGACGCCCATCAACATCGAGATCGAACACTTCATCCACATCATCACAGGCGTGGCAGTCTTCCTGGGCGTGAGCTTTTTCATCCTGTCACTCATCCTGGGCTACACCTGGCTCGAGGCTGTCATCTTCCTCATCGGCATCATCGTGGCAAACGTGCCTGAGGGACTGCTGGCTACCGTCACTGTGAGTAGTGTGTGTGTGTGTGTGTGGGTGTGTGGGTGTCGGTTTGAAGTTTGTATTGATTTTCACTAAAAACTATCTTTGTGTTTTTTAAAAGGAGCAGATCAGTTTAAACCATTTAAAATAGGATTTAATGTCCCTGTGCACCCAGTTCTTATTTCTGCTGCAAGAAAAAACAATGTGCACTTCAGTTTGCAATAAACAAGTTCCCCTTGTAGCAAGGACAGGTCATAATATGCTTCTGGAAATAGAAAGTGAACAGCGCCGTGGGGAAAGGTCATAAACTGGCTGCTCTACACAAACAAACACAGAGGTTAAAACAGTCTTTGTGTTGCAAATGGTAATTTGAATTATTTTATTTTCATAATCTGCTCTTCTTTTAAATTACATTTTTATTTTGACACTGAAAATAAACAAACACTGGTCATAGTCATGAGTGGTGTAAAGATGGAGATGATTGGTGGGCGGACTGTTGTGTGTGGGTATGGACTGATTTGTTTTTGTGGAAAATTAGCAGCTTGGTATGTTTTGGTTGCACTTATACAGTATGGTTAGCATGTGTATTGAATATAGATTTAAGATGGTGGTCATATTAAACAGAGGTGTGACTCATAACATTATTAATGGCTGCACTCTTATCTAAGGCTGCAGTGATTGACTTCTTGGCCACTGGCACAGGCCTTTGTAAAGTTATGGCGAGCATATTAGCGAGCAGATTGCCTGTTTGCACATTATGGAAGAACATTATTTATTATTTATTTTCATTTTATATATTATGAATTATTTGGAGTGATCACATAACAAATAAGTGTTTGTTCTCCCTTTTCCCTCTTTGTTGCTTTCCACCAAGTCCTGAGGGGAATATCTGCCTGTCTGTCTGCCTGCCTGTCTGTTGTTAGGAGCTGCACATACAACAGGTTAATGACCTTGCTTACTGGAAACAGCTGCCTGAGGCTGCAGGAAACGTGTTTGATGAGACTGGATTTAGCCTAAAAACCAAGATATTGAGCTAAAGAAGGCTTAAAAACTCTGTAGAACTGAGGGAAACTGCGGAGTTGGGTGTTGATTTTCCAAGGATTTTTCACCTCGAGCAGCTGCTTTCACATTACACATAGCCATTTGATCTATTGTTAAAGATATTGATTAGCGCAGCTTTGAGCTTGCCGGCTCCAGAACCCTATTATTAATATTTTGCCTTCTGGCCTGACTGTCATGACTCACTGGCACATATGAATGGAACAGAGCCATTATCAATGTTATTAGTTACACCTGTGCATCAGCCTCATGAAGATTAGCTGTAGCTCTGCTGATGCTACACAACACAGCAAAGCAGGTGATTTATTACTGGATGTCGGAGTTGCTCAAACGCTGAAGTGCATCTAACTTTTTCTGCAACAATAAACAAAGTGCGAGCTGAGGTGGATGCCAGCTGGCATTTGAAATGCCATCAGTCGACATTTCACTGGTCACAGAAAATAAATTGACTTCCATTGACTGGTTTCTTCAGTTGCTCTCGCTTTAAACACACTGTGAGTTGTGTGTGGAAATGTTTCTGTGAGTAATGTGGTCTGATTGAATTAATGTATGTTAATGTGTCTCTTACAACATATGGAATGTGTCTATGCATCATGCTCTTATGTCCCTGCGCACCTGCTGTTAACCAGCCGACCAGGTACACACATACACATACTCCATCACACACACATTCGCCGTAAGGCACCTGGACCACGCATGGTTTCACATGCACAAACACTTGAATGCACCAGTGCGTACACATGCTCTCTCCCCTTGTTGACTAACAATCATCCATCCTCTCCTTCTCCTCCCTCCCTCATCCTCTTCCCCTCCCACCAATCTCTTTCTCCCCCTGCTCACCTCCCACCGTCCTCCCAGGTGTGTCTGACTCTCACTGCCAAGCGAATGGCCAAGAAGAATTGTCTGGTGAAGAACCTGGAGGCCGTAGAGACTCTCGGCTCCACCTCCACCATCTGCTCTGACAAGACGGGCACGCTGACCCAGAACCGCATGACCGTGGCCCACATGTGGTTCGACAACCAGATCCACGAGGCGGACACCACTGAGGACCAGAGTGGTAAGACAGACAGAGAGAGGGAGGGAGAGATGAAAAGAAAACAAGGAGGAAGGAAACGGTGGAAGAGGAGAGATTGGAGAAAAGACGGAGAGACTGAGAGATATAAAAGGGGAAATAGAGTGTGTGGGAATACAGAGGGGGGTGTGACCACCTGCCGAAATTCATCTGTCCAATGTTCACGCCAGCCAACCGCCATTGCTGTTCGTGCTAGTGCTAGGATTAACTGAGCTGCGGTATGCAGTGGGTGGCACAACCGTCAGCTACAAACATGTCTTTTCCCAGAGTTCTTCAGTAAGACTGCTGCTGTGGAACCAATCGGATTCCAGTCTCCCACCAAATGACAACAAATCGAGCCAAATTTCAAAGAAGCTTTCAGCAATAACCAAAAGTTCCAAAAAAAAAGAAAAAAAAAACAGGTGTTCGGTGCATACCAATGAGTACAGAGTCAGATGATTGTGCAGTTATTCAACAAACAGCCAGCAGTGCTGAGGGAGGCCACACAGCTGACATAGTGCGCAAGAAAAACTCAGTATATTCATTTTTCAGCAGTACAGGCTACTGTATTTTTGTAGCTTTTGCAGGTTTCTGAACCTTTTTGCACCTCGCTTTGTCAAATTCAGCAACTCCAGCCGCAGTTTGCCACTGTGTACTGTATGTTGCATGACACTTATCACATTCTGTTTTCGCAATAACGGTGACAGTGACCACTCTAGAGAGTCTGCGCTTAGATGAAAAATGAATGCAGGTGCCAGCAGCGAAGTGAAGGTCATTTTTAGTTCGATTGGGTGGGTGAGGGATGAAATTTTGATAAGAGAAATTTCCAACATTTTTTTTTTTGAGACACTCACAAAAATGAATGCCATTTTCCAGACTGGGGAATTGAAAAATCACTTTTGTCAAGCAAAAAGTGATCGCTCGACTTAACTGACCCCGACTCACTGACCCTGTTATTTAGCTACAATATCCAGTGCTACTCTGTGAACCGAGAGTTAAGTCAGTAGCATAAATACTGCATGAGCCCTATTTTAAAAAAAAAAGTCTAACACCGCTTCCTCTCCTATTCTCTCAGGTTCAGGCTTTGACAAGACTTCTGCTACTTGGGCGGCTCTGTCTCGTGTGGCCGGCCTGTGCAACAGAGCTGATTTCAAAGCCGGACAGGAGCAGTTTCCTGTCCAGATGGTATGAACCTCCACCACACACTTGACAACACAACAGCAACTTTCCAAAACCTTTGCATTGATACTTGAGTATCATAAATTATCTCACCGCTCTAATGCAGTGGGGGTATAATAGGTTCAGTTTAATCCAAGGACATTATGAGCAAGTCTTTTTAGATTTGGATCAAATAATGCATGCACATTATTCATGAGACATGATTTTGCCTACATGGTTTGCCAGTAGGGTGAAGCTAACAGCATCAGGAGAGTGCTAGGTGAGCTGTCACTCAAAAAGAAGCAGTGTTGGAGGATTATTCAGCTTCTTTACTTACTGTATGTAACGGCAGCAATGCAACTATGTTAAAATATTCAATTACAAGGAACATATTAACCAAATTTATACTTAGAGGTTAATGCTAAATGCTAAATTTTTGTCAATTAAAACATCAAAAAATACACCCCCATACATGTAATATATGACATATCCTTACATAAAGAGTGACGTCGCCATACATTTCATATATGATTATCACATATACACATCCTCTGGATATATGAAGATATAAGTTTATAGCAATATGAAATATCCATAGTAAAACTAGTACATGTACATAAATTAAAAATATATATGATCAATTTTTATATGATATAACATGTGGAAATCTTATATGTTATATTAATAATTATTTATATGCAAGTTTGTTAATGCAACATACATACATTGATTAATGCTCATATGTTTTTCTTATTCATTTTCTTTATTATTTTTAAACATTTGTATCTTCCCATTCTGGCAACATGGTCTCAGACTTTTGGACCCTACTGTATATTATATATACATATATTACATATTACATATTACATATATTCACAGGCTTCAGGATGGATATTTATGTTCCAATTTCTAACAGGTTTTATATATGATTTTTACATATGTTTTTATTTTATATGTACATATACTTCATATATGGAAATTCAAATATATACATATATTATGTTTGTGTATGGGCTCCTTCACTGAGCACAGCTAGAGTAGCATACTTTTCTGAAGGTTAAACTCATTGTAGGTTTTAGTTTCTTTAGCGGTTTGTTGATAATATAAAATAGACTACAAAACATTGGTCCTATCATGAAGTATAAAGTAGCTAGTTCACATGTTCCAAACTTTTATAGGTACAGCACACGACTAAATGTACTTTGTATTCTCTCCTGTTGCCAGCTGATCCTAACCCACATGGCACCCACAGGGAAAAACACAACCCATAAAAATAATTTGTCAATACCTCTTGACACAGGTGCTTTACACACACACTGGCTCACACGCTTAACCTCCCTCTCACACGTAAACACAGACACACTGAGGATAATCCAATGCACCCCTGGAAATAACTCCCCCACACTGATGCACAAACACACACACTGCTGGGTGGGTAAGTCAATAATATCCCAGTGTTCTACCAACCGCTATCTTCCAACCTGTGCTACATTGACCTGAAGAAATTCTCTGTGTGGCTCACAGCGACAGGGATTACATCTCCTTGACTCTGGTGGGAGCAGACCCTGCTGCTGCAGCCTCTCTGCCCCTCGAGGTGCCTCTGACTTCCTCCTTGCATTAAGTAACAGCCGTGTCTCCTGACAGCGCTCAAACACAGCAGTCAAGGCCCAGGCTCCACTACCATTACAAGAACAAGTCCCCATCTGCACATGGGAAAACAGAGAAATGGAATTTCCTTGATCTATTTATTCATTCATGAAAAGGCACTCAAACACAGCAGTCAAGGCCCAGGCTCCACTACCATTACAAGAACAAGTCCCCATCTGCACATGGGAAAACAGAGAAATGGAATTTCCTTGATCTATTTATTCATTCATGAAAAGGCACAAACAAGGACAAATCTCGCAGAGCGCGCGTCCTTGTTTCGCAGCTATTCATGAATGAATAAACAGGAACCAAGAGAAATCTCTTATCTTCGTTTGGCCCCCTTTGGTATATTAGGCGTCAGGTCAATCAGTTCTGCATGGATTTTAATAAATTGGCCCCAAGAGCGAGATGAATTGCAGTGATCATCGTGGACATTTTTCAGGCAGGACGATTTTACAGGTTATTTGGAGAGAATTTTCCCCTAAATGATTCAAGTACGACACAAGCAACTTTGTCACATAAGTTCTAGCTGATAAAAATAAATGGAGCAATGTGCATCCACACATGGCATAATCCAATTTTGAGCCTCATAGAAAAGGCCTCCATCCCAGCATATTATTGTGATGTTTGCATGTGCAAGTACAGTGTAAACATGCTCAAATTCATGGATACACACACTGAAAAAAATGATTTCATGTGTTATGTATAGTGAATTTTTCTAAAACCACAGATTATATGTGGTTTACTCAGTTATCAATTTTTTATCTTCTAAGAAAAGCAGCCAGTGTCAGTGAGAGACTTCTCTACATCCCTCTAAACAAATGAACCACTCAGAACAACAAGCACCACTTTACTTGTTAGCTACAACCTTAGCAACCACTTTGTTATTGATTATTGCCATTGGCATATTGGCATAAGTCTAGTGTGTTCATGCAGCAATATTTATTTCCCACATGATTTTTGTATCCAGGGCCTTTTACATTCGTATCAATAAAAGATGCCTTTAAGAAAACCTCGCTGTTTTAATCGAATGAACTGAAGAAGAAAACTACTTCCATTAGTTTTACATTACATTGTTTAACAATGCTGAGGCCAGATCACAAGTGTTGGTGATGCAGATGATACGTGCATCATTAACGGGAACCATAATGGAAGTAAAGAAAGTTCTCTGAGGTACTGTTTCAATAAATTAAGTAACACATAATCTGAAAGCTTCTCTCCACAGCGGTGCAATGAACACAGGCAGCGAGACAGATACTCATTTCTTAATATGCATGTGTGAACGACTGTGCTAATGTGTGTCTGTCTGCGTTTCCCCCAGAGGGACACAGCGGGGGACGCGTCAGAGTCAGCTCTCTTGAAATGCATCGAGGTGTGCTGCGGGAACGTTCGTGACATGAGAGGCAGGAACCCCAAAGTGGCAGAGATCCCCTTTAACTCCACCAACAAGTACCAGGTAGTGCACGAGGCTAATGTCACAGCACAGCTCTGTGCTGGAGCTGCTGCTGATGCGGGTGTACAGTGAAATCACACAACACATTTGCAGACCATTCATATTATTATTACCGTCATTTTATACCGTCTTTAACAATTACAGTTTTTAAGTAGTTTTTAAACACCACAGCTTTCAGTTTGTTCAAATTTTAATTCATCTATCTTAATCAAAAAAAGAATCTTGTTCTTTTTAAATTTAGGTTAATTTTGCATTTATAGAATGTATTTATTTTTGACAATTCTGTCAGTCCTCTTTAAACAGACAATATTATGATGTTTTAAAAAGATGCATTTACATGCTTTGAGTGAGTCATGAATATTCATTTTTAACCTTTTTGAATCCAGGGAAGGCAGCCTGAACATGCATGCTCTTTAACAGCAACACCCTATTTTACATTCATATGGTTGCACACAGTCGAATCTGGAAGCTGCCCAACAAACCACAACCAGAGGCCACACAGAAACTGTTGCAGTGTTAAAGCTCTGTGCAATATGTCTTCTTTATGACAGAAAGGTGGTGTATGTGTGGATTACAAACTGGTTTCTCTTTTGCTGCTTAGAAGATGCTCTGTTTGCCACTTTGATGCCTCCCTTTATGTGTTATTATTAGAAATCAAATTTTTTAAAAAGCTCAGTGTGACATGTGTGTGGCCATCCTGGACTTTGCTTTGGAGTTTGCCACTGCAGTCTGCTTCATTTCTGATAACATTAGGCATTAAAGGAGCTATTTGTAAGTTTTGCTATCTCTACATAGCTAACGTTAGATCTGCCAATCTAGCGCTGCTCAGAAGGCAAATTGGAACATCTTGTCTTGTGAATGCAACGATGGCCATCACCACCTGCTCTCGGCAAGAAATTATGTTTCGGCAACAGAGAAAACTTACAAATAGCCCCTTTAAACAAAGATATTTTCTGGTTATTTCACAGCAGGAAATGATCTAGAAACAAAGGACAAAGTTTTTTTTTAAATTCTCTTGTCAATAAACAGTAGATCAGAACAGGCACTTCTGAAGGGTCTTAAGTTAAGCTGCATGCTTTGTTCCATCCTGTAGGAGTCAACAACAGCACTGGCAAAAAAATAAATAAATTAAAAGTTAATATTGAACTATAAAAAAGTCATCACATTGAGCTTGAACATTTTTGCTCAAGGGCATCGCAGCAATTAAAGCAAGGGGGAGTGTTCTTGCTTCATTTTCCACACCCGGTCCTTTCAGCCCGTCTGGAGATTTGAACCAGCGTATGAATAACACAGCAGTGATGTTGAGGCAAACAAAGGACTCTCTGCATGCATTTTGTGCACCTGTTCCCTGACTTAAAATAGGAACGTCTGTGTTGAGGGAAAAAAAAAAAAAAAAGGCAATTTTGCTCTGGTTTTCTGAGATTAGATATACTGTGACTCAGATACAAAGTACCTGGGGGAGTGTGTGCTTGTGTGTGTGTGGGCGTGTGTGGGAGTGCGTGTTTTCATGGCGGGGAGGGGTAATGCAAGGTGTAACGCCACAGGAATACATGTGAGAGCATGAATGAATGCTCCTTCAACACAGGGAATACATATGACTTACAGTGTGCACTCAGTCAAGTCAATTTCAGTAAGACTTTTATTTCATACTACTTGGAAAAAATGTGACAGCAACTCCCAAAAAATGATTGCTGGCACGAACGTGAAATTCATTCTGGAGTATTACTAAGGAGCGTGTCTGTCTTCAGTCTTTTTCTAACTGAAACAGAATCGTTGTAAACCAGCAAGAAACAACCGGCAAGAAAATACACCTTGCATCTGAAATGTAGCTAAATATGTTTTGTACTACGTCCTGTCATGTTATGTCCTTACCCATCTTTCTGTCCTCCCTCCCCCCTTTTCTCAGCTCTCTATCCATGAAGTGGAGGACAATCCCTCTGGTCATATTCTGGTCATGAAGGGAGCGCCAGAGAGAATCTTGGACAGGTTGGTTAATCAATAATGGATCGATTTTACGTCTCTCAAGAAATGCAGCAGAAAATTCAGATTTATTTTTCCGTTACCTTTGCTGTCTGCTTCACAAATGTGGTGTAGTGAATTGTCAGTTAACCCCATGAAAAGACTCAAACCAGCAATGAATTGATCCTACTAAAAAGTATTGCCAATACATCTCAAACGTGATGAAGCCACTGTCGTCTGAAAACTATTAAAACACATCAGTGAGCCGCTCCATTGCTCTGGGTGACATGTTCCTTCATCATCATAAACAAACTCAATCCCACATACACTGTCCCACTGCTGTAAATACTCACTACAGTTACTCACAAGAGTACCAAATGTGTATTAATCAAAAATAGTCCCCGACAAATTCACTGTTAAGAATAGTGTTTTCTAAGAGATGACAGAGCCCAGCTGTTTTGGAAGCTGCTTTTAATGGACTTGGGGCCACAGAGAAAGTAAAGAAGTCTGTGTATTGGGAGACACACCAACACTTTGCTTTGGTCTTTTCATGGGATCGGTCTTAAATTAGAAAAGCGTAGAATACAACCAGCTTCATCCTTTAAAGGTCCAATATTGTATAAAGTGAGATGTCCATGTGTTGTTTGATTATAAAGCAGGTCTAGGTTCTGTATTAATACTGTGAAAGTATCAAAGCCTCAGTCCACAGAGAAATGCACACAGCCTGTATTCAGAAACTGAGCCTTAAAACCAGCCGTCAGGACTTCTGTAACTTTGAGATGTCACAACAAATCAGTCACCGCTCTCAGCCCGGCCCACCCAAACCCACCATCCAAACTTGCAGGTTTTGGTTTCTCTGAGTGTTTACCTGAAATCTGCTATATTTTATTTGATCACTCAGAAAACAGTCAGCCAATTAGAAGAGAGGCTCAGAACCTCCTCCCTTCTGATTGGCTCATTGACCTGTTGTTACTATAGAGCTCCAGAGAGAAGCCTGAGAGAGGAGATGTCAAACTACATTGAAGTGTTTTTTTGTTCCTTAAACCACACATATATCTTCTTATGCATCAACCCTTCAAATAAAACACTGTCAAAGTGTCAAATATGGGACCTTTAAATTTTGTTGATTAGTTGCTCTGGGTGGGGTTGAGGACCTGAAGTGTACAGTTTACAGTTTTTCTTTCTTTTTTTAATCAGCGTATTAATGTGCCTGAGTGGGAACACTCATGCACTCTTGTGATTTTGGCCACATTTCCACACTATGCCACACATTTAATCTGATTTCTGGTCAACCCAAGCTCTGAGCCCATTTTACCTTTTGGTGAGATTAAATGCCCCTGGTTGATTCACATTCCAAGTGCCCCCTCTGTTTGCAAACTCTGTGTGCAAAAATCAAACCACACTCCAACTTTGCTGTGGAAGAGATGCCCTTTTTCACCCGGCTCATCAGGGACTTTGTGTAGCCAATGTTGCAAAACAGAGTTAACCTTTAGGCCGCTATAAATATTCAATATACAGTTAATGCAGAGTAAATTATAACTTATAGTGAATTCATTAAAATGATGTTGGTTGTATTAAGAATAATCATGCAAAAGCACAAACAATTTTCTGAAAGCACAGATTATTTTTTTCTCATAGTTTACCCACTTTGCATTTTTACCTCTGGTTTATGTTCGTTGTTTTGCAGCAGTTTCTTTACACAATATTGCAGATGGTATTATAAGCAGTAGTTGCAGTAGCAGTAAAAGCATTATTGATGAATGTCTTACAGGTGCAGCACCATTATGATCCACGGCCAGGAGCATCCACTTGATGATAACTGGAGAGATGCTTTCCAGAATGCCTACATGGAGCTGGGAGGACTGGGAGAGAGAGTGCTTGGTAAGTTTGGTGCCACCAAATATCATCAGCTTGTTTGAGAGAAGGTGGTCTGGAGATACAGTTTGACACAGCACTTACCTTTTATAAACAGGGTAGTTTAGCATGGTTGAATGCTTTTATTGTGACAGTGCATCCTAAGAAGAAGGTTTTTCAGTCTTATTTTGGAATGGAATGACGTGGAGTCAAAGCTGAAATTAGCATTGATATAAAAAGTATTAGAGATACCGGTTTTCTGTGGTGTGAATTTAGTACATCTGGATTATTAGCTGGTAATGTACTGGTAATATCACTCAGGTCAAACTCTGCACTGAGCTCTAAAATAATTTGTACATGAAATAACATTTTCCCCTCTAAAAATGCCATAGACACATTTTGGACAAAAAGTCATTACCCAAAGTTCAACTAAAGTGTTCAGCATCCAGACTCTGTAAATGTCATCATTTTGATAACCAAGGAAAAAAAAAAAAAAAATTACCTGGCATCTTTTTAAGAAGTGCCATAGGTAATAATTATGTGCTATCATCATTTTGTTAGAGGAGGTGTCACTTTCTCACACAGTGAAATGTGGAATGGCGCCATTTTGGGAGTGAAACTCCTGAAATCATGTAAATTATTAAATCTCAGTTATGCCTTGGGTGATGATGATGGCCGGCTGTTTCATGACAACAAGAGGCTCCGCCACTTTTATTACCGAGCCTGGTTTTTCATCAGCGGCATTTTATTTTGCTATGCTCTATAGGGATTCAGCAGATACATATTTTAAAGGGCTGTGGATCATGAATTAATAAAAGTGGCTGATTCAATTTGTATTTCAGACCTGCAACCTCCAAATCTACATCTAAAATTAAAAATGATTTGTATGCACACTGTAAAGTAAAGGATCATTGCAGCCAGGGGACAATGTATTTTTCTGAAGGCGCCTTCAGACCCTTTTTTTGTATTTATACTTTTTCAAAGTCACTTTAAATATCAACAGAAAAAGACTCTAGAGCATCTTTAACGTTGGATGTTGTGGACTTGAATCATCCTCAGGGTTATAAACAATAGTCCTCTTTTTAAGTGCCAGATAAATGTGATGTCAGAACAACAAAACAACAAGTTTTTGTTTTCAGTAGCATCTGTCTACTTTGAGACGTCTCTTCAGTCACTTAAGAACGATCACCTCACTGATCCCTCTTCTCTGTTCTTGCAGGCTTCTGCCACGTGAATCTGTCTCCATCCCAGTTCCCTCGAGGTTTCACCTTCGACAGCGACGACACGAACTTTCCCACCGAGCAGCTCTGCTTCCTGGGTCTCATCTCCATGATTGATCCGCCCCGTGCCGCTGTGCCTGACGCAGTGGGCAAATGCCGCTCTGCTGGTATCAAGGTAATTGGTTCCACAGATTCAACCTTATAGTTCCTGAAAAGCCTTTCCTGAGGCTTAATTTATTGGGCTTTTTAGAGAAGGGATTTGCATGTAAAATGTCTTTTCAAATCACAAAACGGACAAGCAGTCACTTCAAGGCGCACTGATGGATGATAATCGATGGATAAGTGAAGATGTGTTGCTTAGAGGATAACATATTCAGCGTATACACTCTAAAAAATAAGACCACACAAAGGTGTAAAGCTTGTGCTCTTATCTGATTTCAATATTAAGAATAAATTTAATTCTCAGATGAGAAAATTAACAATTTTGGGAATTACAAACTTTTAAGAACAGCAAAAATTTAATTCTTGATGTGAAAATGAAAAGCAGGTGATAAAGAATGAACTCCCTCTATCAGCTTTATGAAAGGTTTCATTTAGTAAAATGTAGATTCCGTCGATTCATTATATGTTAATCAACTGCAGATACACACGCAGAGCAGATGTTTTGTCAGAAAAGTAATAAGGCGGGCTACAGGAAGGTTAAACAACTTCCAGCAGAGATAAAATTGGATAATGAGCAGAATGAAGCGTTCTAATTTCAGGGGGAACTAGTACAAATATGGGAAAAGTGGATTTTGCACATTTAATTTCAGGTACAGTAGCTGTCATGCTTCCTTTGAAAATTATTTTTGAAAGACACACTGTAATTGGCTTAAAGAACAAACTAGAGGCAGAAGTGAGTCAAGTTGTTACAATTGGTTAAGTGAAGAGTTTATGCAAAAAAAGGCAACAAAACTGATGATGTGTCTGATAAATTGTTGAAATCGCAAAGTTTTGTAAGAGATTTAGTTTTTCTTTATAAGCTCTCTTCTGACTGAGGCATTATGGGATAAACTATAAACCGTGCCATGTCTTTTTTTGACCTGACGAAGATTTGAAGGGATGGAAATTTTTGTTTATCTCAATACATTTGTAGTTTGGAGTCATAGCAGACTTTATTCTTTGAATTGATGTTGTTTCACTGATAGCATTGCACCTTTAGTATAGTTCACGCGGCAACCTCTGCAGCTGAAGAATGAAGCCAACACAGTGCCAAAACCCGCAGTTCCTTGATTGGCCACCTGAGTCTGGCTCCAAAAGCAAGTCAATCCCCATAGACTCCCATGTTAAAATGCCCATCTTTACAGCAGAAATAAACATGTTTACGTCCTGGTACAAAATCAGGCTTAGTCTCTACAGCTAATTTCCTCCTTCATGACAACTGTACAATGTGTGATACTCATCTCTTAAAATTGTATGAGGGCTTAAAGTTATGAATAATTGAGGGTGTAGGCGCTTTGAGTGACAGGTGGGTGAGTGTATGTTTGCCACAAACTCACCCTCCTCTTTGCCCATTTTTGGATTAGCCTGGAGTTAGGCGGAGTCAGGCACTGGCAAGATGCCGACGGCAGAGCAGCTCACTCTGAGCTCTAAAACCGCTCTTCAGAAACCTATGGGTGACCCCACGAAGGCTATGTCCATCTTTATATACAGTCTATGCTATAGATACACTCCCCTCTAAATCACTGTACTATCGGTTTATTTGATGACGAGCAAAATATTGACATCTATAGGCTACATTACAAAGGCTAAGTGGGAAATGGGAAAATTTTAATGCTAACATATGTGTATATATATATATATATATATAGTACATATTGTTGCTTCTCTGCAAGTTAAATGTGGCGATGGGTGGTCAACATGAGTGTTCGAATATTCTTTTATGCAGATGATATCGTAGTTGTGATGATATATGTGAACACACTTTATATAACTGCTGAACCGTGTCAGAAATGGGAGACTTTAGGCATATTGCCTGATTGATTGACAGTTTTGTATGTACTATACACATCTGTTAAAATCCAGTGTATTCAGCCTGAGCTCAGGTTGGAAGGTTAATGAGTGAAGTACAGACATTTCAGCTCAAAGTGCATCCTTGCTCCATGGCATCAGTCCAAAGGCTTCAGTGCAATATATAGTGCTCTATTTTTTTTATTGCACTTTCCTTTTTCCTGCTCTATATTATTATAGTGGGGGGGTGGTGGTGGTGGAGATTTTCAGAAAGGTGTATGACTCATTATTGCTTTGCTTTTTCATAAAAGGTTTTCAAATAAATGATTTGTGTGGACACAGTTTTGCTATGAACCTAAAGTATGGTCCTCATGTTACTGTCTGGGTGTCACATTATTACACGTACATGTTTCATATATGCAACCCAAAAGCCCTGGATATTGCTTTAACTTTTAGTGAAGGTTTACTCCTTTATCTTTGGCCACAGAAATAGAAAATGTTATTGGTCTATTCAGAAGTATCGCAGACGCAGAGACGCAGTGATTTTGATGAAACTGAAAATAAATCCATTAAACACTATGTTCTTTTGTCACTTATGTAATGAAATGAGAAGTGAAATTTTTTTTTTTTTTTTAGTCAAGTCTGCTTCTGTCAGTTTCTGGTATTTGGATTAATACAATAAACCGAACATATGTCAGGAGAGCTCCTTCAGAACATGAAGCAGCTTGCAAATCACACTAAGACTAATCACTAAACGTTGAAACGAGAATAACTTTGTGGAGGGCAAATGGAAATATGCTGCCTGAAACCAGTCATATGACTCATTGTTAAGCTGTTGCAGGTGTTCTGGGCGGCTGTTTCATGAACTCACTACTTTGTTTTTGGATTCAAGCCCATTATTTTTCCTGTGAGACCACCCCACACTGTTATCTCTGGAGATGAACTGCTAACCCCTAATAGCACCATTCTTTTCCACTGTAACTACACAACACATTTGTTCTGACTTATAGACCCTAAAGCTCCATACTGCACTGTAGCTCAAGCAAGCTGTGACACATGACATACAGGTGAGATATAGTGGGGTTTAATGTGATAATGGCCTATGATTTATGGGACCTTCTGTTTGTCTGGTCAGGTGATCATGGTAACCGGGGACCACCCAATCACAGCCAAGGCCATCGCTAAAGGTGTGGGCATCATCTCTGAGGGCAACGAGACTGTAGAAGACATCGCTGAGAGGCTGAACATCCCTCTGAGCCAGGTTAACCCCAGGTCTGTGTGTGTGTGTGTCTGTTTGTGTTTGTGTGTGTGTCAGGCTTTGTGCTAAAGGTTTTGTGCGACTGCGAGTATGTGAGGCATGCCTTGTCCACTGGATGTGTGTGCATGTAAGGTTGCGTGTCAATTAAAGAAACAGTTTTTTAAACACATTTCGGGAACTATGCTTGAGACCAAGCAGATGCTATGTCTCAATATGAGTACTTCACTACAAGTACCTGGTAAAACAATAGACACCAAAACCCCCATAACACCTCAAATTATCGTAGTTACACTTTGTTTTTTGTAAGAATGAAAACAAATCAAGATATAACTCCTTAATTTCGGAGGTTTCGAGGTGCTGGTAGTAGGAGTTTCTCACTTGTGGACAGTTTTTAATCTTTATGCTAAGCTATGCTAAGCTCAACTATCCAGCCACTGGCTCCAGTTCATTTTGAGCAGATAGACACGTGGGTTTTATTGATCTTCTCATCCTGCTCTCTGCAAAAAAAATGTAAAAAATAAATTTCCTAAAATGTCAAACTATTCCTTTAAGACAGAGTGCAGGAAAAAGTGTGTGTTGCATGATGCATGATGATGTTGATGATGATGGATGTGTGTGTTTGTTTGTTTGTGTGTGAGAAAGAAACAGAGGGACAAACTTGAGGAGAAAACAAGAAAATGTCAATAACCTCCTTTGCATAATTGTCCCAGGTATCACTGGCTCCTTACTGTGTCTGTGTCTGTGTGTGTGTGTTTATTTGTGTGTTTCCCAGGGATGCCAAGGCGTGCGTGGTGCATGGCTCAGACCTAAAGGACATGAGCTCTGAGTACCTGGACGACCTGCTGAGGAACCACACTGAGATAGTGTTTGCTCGCACCTCTCCTCAGCAGAAGCTCATCATTGTGGAGGGCTGCCAGAGACAGGTCAATGGACAGGAGTGTGTGAATGTGTGTGTGTGTTTGGGCCTTTTTGATAGCGTACAGCTGAATAGCGATGCGTGTGTTTTTAAATGGATGAATGTAAGCATGTGTGTATTTGTGATAAAGTCTGGATGAATGCTTGAATGCCTCTGTTTATGTCTAAGTGTGGAGGTATGGTTGAATACAGGTGTGTGAATGTGTGTGTGTCGCTGCCATTTTAAGCTGAATACAGTTTTCTCTGTGCATTTGAGCTATTTGTTAGTACAGGCGGTTCAGTGGATGAATGCAGGGTTTTATATATATGTGTGTGCATGTTATGGCAGCCCATTTCTTAGTATACAGCAAAATACAAGCGTGTTTCTGTATCTGATACAAACTATACATTAAACTCTTATATAAAACCTTATATATGCCTTAATGTGTGTGCTCAGCTTTTCTTATGTGAACATCCCCATATATTGAGGTCATGCAACAGTTCACCCTGACTCTCTCACTCTGTGTGACTGAGTGATTACAACTCTATTCCATTTTTCATTTAATCTCCCCAGAGCTGCTTTGAAAAGACATTATTAAGACAGAAGGGGAGGGGGGGCAGAGAGGGAAGTGGAGAGAGAAAAGCTTAAATCATGGTACTTATCTTTCTCTTCTTGACACTTTTTATTCACTGGTCCTTGTGGGTGCAGGGGGCGATCGTGGCTGTGACGGGCGACGGTGTGAACGATTCTCCAGCCTTGAAGAAAGCCGACATCGGCGTTGCCATGGGGATCGCCGGCTCTGATGTGTCCAAGCAGGCGGCTGACATGATCCTGCTGGACGACAACTTTGCCTCCATCGTCACCGGAGTGGAGGAGGGTGAGTGTGGAGGGGAAGGGCAGAAAAGAAAGAGAGAAAGACAGGGTGACAGAATGGAAGAATAAAACAAGGAAATGATGAGGAGAGAGGAAGCCAAGATAGAGAGAAAAGGGAGAAAAAAGTGAGTCAGAGAAACAAAGGGACAGAAGATTTAAAGACTTAAAAATTAAGAAAACTCTGCCAGCGAGCTCCTTTTTCATGCAGTAACAGAGACCGGAGATCATTTTTGAATATATACCTAAAAATTGAAAATGTGACACGAATATCATTGTGGCTGATTTCACACATTATTCAACAGAAATGAAACCTGAAACTTTAGAGTCAAAATTAGGACATTTTTAAATTAAGTTTTCACTTACTTGAGACTTGATTTCCCAAAGACTTGAACTAACTTGAGACCTGAAGGGAAAAAACATTCAACTCTCAAGTTTTGAACTGTAAAAACCCAGGACAATAATAAAGGAATAAGACAGCACTAAGCAGGCCTTACACATTTTATTCTTATGCCTATGTATTAAAAGGACTCAGTCTCAGTTATGCCCAAAAAAACGTTTTTCAAAGGAAAGTGTCAGAGTTTCACATCATTTTAATGACCAGCATTCAGAGACCTGAAAGACTTGCATTTTGCTTTTTAAGACTTGTGTGAATTAACATGGCTTTGCTCTCAAGGACTTGACTTGAGTGTTGCCACAATTTAATCTAAATTAAGGGGGGCTAATATGATCTGAGAAAATCCATGAGTAATGTAGATGTGCTGACAAAGCAGCGAGTCATTTTTTATTTTAGTGAGGAAAATGGAAACATTAAACGAAAGGAAAAGACAATATTCCAACTATACCACAGTATAGTAACCAGTATCCCATCCCAAATCTACTCACATATCTCAGTATTAATAATATATCAATATAAACGTCTCTCCCAGCTCTACTTTGAAGTATTCACTTCTTGTCTTTTCCATCGCTGCAGGTCGTCTCATCTTTGACAACTTGAAGAAGTCCATTGCATACACACTGACCAGTAACATCCCAGAGATCTCGCCCTTCCTCCTCTTCATCATTGCTAGTGTTCCTCTCCCTCTGGGAACAGTGACCATCCTCTGCATCGACCTCGGCACTGACATGGTGAGCACTGTGGGGAGAGGGGGAGGTGGAAGTAACACGCAACATCCCTCGATCTCTTTGTAGACATGCTAACAATAGTTTTCCCTCCATTATCTCAGTGAATACCTTTGATTGAGTTTCTGAAAAACTAGCACTTAATAGGCTGGAAAGGCTGTTCTTTTATTTTCAGCTCATAATGTTGCTTTTGTATTTGAAAAATTAGAGCTTACAACACTGTACACAATCAATTTCTTAATGTTTTAGATTTGTCTTTATTTATTGGTTCACACTGTGGAGCCTTCTCAGCGCGCAGAAGCTAATTGTCGGCTAATTCTAGCGACTCGTCTCAATGAGGGAATGCTAATTATTAGCGTGCTGCATAGCTACAGGCACGCTAAAGGTGACAATAAGGTAAACGGTGTTAATACCAGTGTCAAAAATGAACGCCTGAAGGTAGAAAAAGAATAAAATGTTTGGTGTAATTATTCCTCTCTGTCGGTGGGAGAAATCGCTCTTGGCTCACCGCCGACGACCATTTGTTCAATCAGAACAAAGAGCGGGTGACGCTCACATACAGATTTACATTTCACAGCTCTACCATTTCCAGATGCCAGTTTCTCCATTGTATTTCCGGCAGCAACAAAAAAGAGTTGCTGGCACGCTGCTTGCCTGAGGGGCGTAATCCATCATTTCAGAAGAAAGGAAGCACACGATGAATATATTCAAAAGGACTTGTTCACTTGTGTTCATTACTTTAACTTTAATTTTTCCTGCTCTCAGCCACCAGACATTAGTGTGCAGCTGAAACTGCTTCTTATACAACCCAATGAGCCAAAAGCTAGAATTTTTCTTTTTTTTTTTTTACAAGTAATGAGGTACGTGTATTATAATGGTCTCATATTCAACAGGCAAGGAGCATTTTTAAGTCTCCACAGGTTAAAGATACAACCTTGCTCGCATTGCTAATAAAGTGACTCCACTTATTTCTCTCAGGTGACATAAAAAAAAATGAACTGCTTTGGTTTTCTAGCAGCAGGACAGATTTGTTCATGCTGACAAATATTTACTTAACTGTCTGAGATCACAGGGACAGTGCATCCTTTATTGGCTGAATTTCTCTTTAAAGATGTGATGATTGAAGTTTAAAAGCACCTAATTTGTGCACCTATTTTGCATATAAAAACCCTTCCCTTCAAAGTAACATGTCTGCATGTGTTTAATAAACGCTGGTGGAGAGAACAGCTGGATGTCTGCTTTGATGAGCGGGACCTTCAAATTAAAAAATATTGAAATATTCAATGAAGTACCTGAACTGTTTATAGTACAGTAAACAAGTAAAACTACAAATTTCCCATGTCTGCTGGTGAGGTTGTTAACAGCTTGTTAACAGCTTAGTTCAACTCCAGGCTACAGGCTTGAGGGCTCTGCTGAGATTTAGCAGTGACAAGCAGCACTTGGAGTCTGCTATGATTATTTTTAGCAAGCACTGCCATGTGGAAAAGGATGGCTGCAAAAGATGTTTATCAAAGCAAGATGTGGCACACTTAAGAATGCTTCAAGACTGAAATTTGGATATTTTACACAATCTCTCTCTCCCACACACACACACACACACACACACACACACACACACACACACACACACACACACACACAAACACACACATGCTTTCAGTGTTGTGTCATATCCCTTTCCCTTGTCCTTGTATTTTTCAGCTGCTGTGGGTCAGGGGAGTATAACACCAAAACAAACTGGATTTGTCCACCACAGAGCATGTGTTCGCTTTCACACAGTGCCATGTCTTCACCTCAAATCCCACCTAAGTCGCAGAGATTTCCTGCCCTAAGTCACACATATTGCTCTGTTGCTTACCTGGTAAAACCAGCCAATATAAGATCTTTATTACAGGGACCTTTCTACCCTCCCCTTTTATGAGTGTCTTGAAATTCACTATCAGTCTCTCTCTCCACTTGTCTCCTCTCCCTGGCTCTCTCTCCATCACTGTCACTGCGTCTTCTTTCCCCTCTCCTTGCCCTTTTTCTGTCTTTTCTCTCTCCACACGGTGATTGAATGCTGAATTATATTAATAGTGCCATGTCTAGTCTACTCCATGTCTGGCACTGTCATCGCGCCTTTGTCCCGATGCCACGAAGACAAATTCCTGCACATTTATCGTACAGGCTGCATAAAATGAGCCGATTCTGTTCTGTCCTCCCCTTTCTCACAGGTTCCAGCTATCTCATTGGCTTACGAGACAGCTGAGAGCGACATCATGAAACGCCAGCCAAGGAACCCCAAGACAGACAAGCTGGTCAATGAGCGTCTCATCAGCATGGCCTATGGACAAATAGGTTTGTCCTCTTATGTCTCGTAACCTCTCTGCGCCACAGCTCTTAAACCTGAATCACTGCGACAGGCTTCTTGTAGTGAAGTTATGGTGATAATAAACATCACAGGCATAAAAACATAAAATAATGACATTTATCTGAAATTCTTACTGCCTTTTGTAAATGTTTAGGCACCTACAGCTCTAGAGGTGAGCGGCAGCGACGAGAGATTCCCACAAATTTCATCTAATTGTTGTGACATTTACAGCAAATTGAGAGTGGAGAGTGCAACTATTTTCTACTTAATCTTGGTCGTGTTTCACTGGTTGGAGCTTCACTTGAATACATGCTTTTTATCTCTGGTTTTTATATGTTTTGGGAATAGTGAAGAATCAAAGGGCTGGACCAATTTCATAGGCTGTTAAGTAGGTCAAAATATGACGGGGGGCTTTCATTGGATGGCACCCAATTTAAAGCCGAACACGTTCAAAACACTGGGGCAAAACTTTAGCAGGTCACATCAAATCACATTTACAAACCGCTGCTTTGACATTACAGCTTGAAGCCTCTACAATGAGCACTTAACCGATCTGATCTGAGTAAAAAGAGTAAAAATCACGAGCGACCAGGGAGGAAAAGTAAAAGCGTTGGGGGGAGGGGGGGATGCAGCCAGTTTTTCTCTCACTGACATAGCGGTGCTGAAATCTATCAACATAAACACTGACCTGGTGCAGGGTTTCAATTAAATAACATAATGAAGAAGATGATTAATAAGCATCGTCTCAACCCTGGATCAGTACTCATGGAGGTTTGGTATATGCAAAGACTTAAGCTCTAAAATAAGATGTCCATCACGGAGAAATCGTTACACCCACTCTGACAAAACGAATTTGCCAACATGAAATTAAAACTCACTATCAGTTATTATTGCCGTCCTTAACTGTCTGGAGCCATTTGCTTACAAAAAAAAAATACCATTGAGGAGGACACAGGGAAGAAGATACAATCACCTGCGCTGTTTCTTTTTTTTTTTTATTCATTAAGCGACAAAGACCAGGTGCACTGAGGCTGAATATATAATAGAGCGACTATAGACTCAAAATGTGCTTTTTCTCGTGATACAAGTCAGTTTATTTGTTATATTTTGGTGCAATCCTTCTAAATAAGTAATTGAAATAAATATGAGATAAATCCTGTCATTTTGCTACTTGTTGGACCCTAGAGAGTTAATCAAATGGCATCCCCAAATTTATTAGATAATAGTTTGAGTAGCACAGAAATTATTGTTGTGAACATACTCCCACTCCTGGGAAGAACTGTGTAATCAACAACTTATTATAATGAAAATGGAGACAATGTTTCATTGATGCACTTTGAATTAATTGATGACTATTAATTGCTAGTCTAACATGCAGAGCCTTTAAGGCAACGCACCTCAGGTCAGCTGAACATGCAAAAATAGGAAGATTTTCAGTCTGACACAGAAAGAAAAAAACTTCCTATAAAATTATTAGGAAATTACAGATCTGTAAAATAAAGTACGGTTGAACAATTAAATGAAATAATATCGAAATTGCTATGTGGCCAAGTGCTATATCCAAATCACAGGAGCTGCGATTTTTTGATAACTGTAAGACGTGTGACAACATAATGCATAATGGTGCTACAGAGATGCCCCTGGCCTACAGATCATATTCTACAGATGTGAGGGAACGTGCTTGTTTTGGTACAGACCCCAGCAAAAACCACATCATTTTCTTTCTAGTGAAAATTAAATGCAAAATGTATCATTCCCATTAACATTGCGGCTAATATCGAAATATCTGTCAAAAATAATCATAGTATGATTTTGCACATTGTTCAATAAAACATTCTCATGTAATGTAAAATCATGTTTAGATAACCTTTATACTAAAAGGAGTGAACTTGTTTCGGCATTGATCCCTTATTAATGGCCATGCACATTTCATAAAACAGGTATGATCCAGGCTCTGGGAGGTTTTTTCACCTACTTTGTGATTCTGGCTGAAAACGGATTCATCCCAAAAACCTTGGTGGGCATTCGCGTCAACTGGGACGACAAAGGAGTCAACGACCTGGAGGACACCTACGGCCAGCAGTGGGTAAGGAGCGGGCATGAAGACAAACCCACGCACCCTGTGAATACTTCCACACTCATTCAAGAATAAATTGTGTGTGTGTGTGTGTGTGTGCGTGTGTGTGCGTGTGTGTGTGTGTGTGTTTGTGTGTGTGTGTGTGTGTGTGGGTATCAATTCGGCAGACCTACGAGCAGAGGAAGATCGTTGAATTCACCTGCCACACCGCCTTCTTCGCCAGCATCGTGGTTGTCCAGTGGGCTGATCTTATCATCTGCAAGACCAGGAGGAACTCCTTGTTTCAGCAGGGCATGAAGTAAGTGAGGGAGGGAGGGAGAGAGGTCAGGGTGGAGAAGGATGTGAAATCAAGGCATGAATCAAAGTATTTAGGAAGGCAGAGAAGAAGAGAGCGTTTCTTTAATTTGTCTGAACCTTGATTGCCTCAGCCTTCTGTCTCTTAATTTGTTCTGATTCTCTGTTCAACAGGAACCGGATCCTGATCTTCGGCCTGTTTGTTGAGACCGCTCTGGCTGCCTTCCTCTCCTACTGCCCGGGAATGGACATTGCCTTGCGCATGTACCCCCTGAAGTACGCTCTGCATATTCATATCTCCACTGAACAGAAAAATAACCTCTTAAAGAGCTAACAGGCTGCCATTAGCCTGTCACTCTCGGCTTTAAATGAAGTCTGTGATCTTCTTAAACACCACGTTGTTATCCGTAATATTCAAAAATGACTGCAATGAATTTAATCATTTGGACCCTGCCTGTGAATCACTGCTGCTCTCTCCATCCCTGCCTCTGTTATACTCTATACTTTTTCTCCTTCCTCTCAGGATCCTGTGGTGGTTCTGCGCCTTCCCATACAGTCTTCTCATCTTCATTTATGATGAGGTCCGTAAATTCATTCTGAGGAGGTCCCCTGGAGGTAAGCAGTTATTAAAAAAGAAAGCAAGATTAAAAGGTTTCAACCTTATTTGTCTTGTTAATAAGCTAGAAAAAAAAAAAAGATTGCCAGGTTGCCAGGGTTGACATCCATATCAAAGGAACCTCGTGCCATTTTCCACCAAGACTTTTACCCCTCTCAGCCTTCCTACAGTCTTTTAAAAATAAAATCCAAAAAGAGTAGACTGTCCACTCCTTGAAGGACACGCTGATTGACAAAGTCACCACAGCTCTGCTCTGCTGATCTGACCTGAAAGATCCCAGCAAGCATCTGACAGATGGTGACGTGCAGGAGAAGACCAAGTTCAATATCATTTCAAAGTAACACTTTTTTTTTTTTCAACGGTTTTGAGCTGAGATCAAAAAAAGCAAAGTACAGGTATCAATTTTACAAAACAATGTTTGCGGCAATTATGGAAAAAGGATATAAGCTTTCATTTTGGTGTAACATTTCAAAATTGGTGCCAGCTGTCATGTTTTTGGGATAAAGTCCATGATGCAAATTGTGCACTTCACATAATTTCCAGCAGAATCTGAGGCAGAACAAAGCAGGAACTCGCCTACAAGTCATATCAATCCTACATTTAACCATAAGGGAGGCTTTAAGTCTAACCCCTTAGCAATGTGCTGAAATCTACCAAGCATCCAGCAGAACACAAGCCTCTCAAAGCTGAACAATACCTCCACTTCCAAAGCCGCGGCCTCGCCAACACTTGACTGATTATTCTTTGTCTTCCAGGTTTGATTTCTGACAAAATAGCTTGTAAATGCAGTGCTGTCTGGCAGTTCACTCGAGAACTCTGCTTAATAAATGGAGCAGAAAAACACAGCTAATAAACAGGAAAACATCCAGTGGTGAAAATCACACATGCACATCACCGCTGTAATTTAATTTGATCTGATTCTTGGGCCGAGGGCTGCATCCGCACCACGTTTCAACCAAAGTCCTTCGATTGTTTTCTTCTTTTAATATCTTGCTAATAAACAGACAGGGGTGAAAACATAAGCAGCTTCCAACTCTGTTGATGGAAGCATTTAAGAATAAAAACATTTAGTGAGTCTTCTGCTTTTGGCCCGAAGGTAGAAATCTTTAGCTGTTTGCAGCGTGTGAAATGACAAAACATGTAGGCAGGACTCTTTTTGGATTCAGTCAGCGAGTAAACCTGTGTCAAACAGATCCTACCTGTCCAACACCAACAGAAACAGTCGCAAATGACAAGAGAGGAAATTAAAGCAGGCTGATGAAGACACTTGAGCTATGCCCCAAAGATCGTACATATGATATAGACGCACTACAATGGCTCCAAATCTGTTCACTGCCACAGTGTTTCAGCCGATGAGGGGCAAGACTTGAGGAGACAAATACAATTTATCGTGACAGTTAATCATTTCTGTTAATCTGTGTGTCACGGGCTGCTGATCAGAGACTCTTGAGTTATAAGGGGATTCATTTGGAAATGTACAGAGACAAAGGCAACGAGATGAATACAAATAGAGCAGTACAAAAGGATATTATGAAAACTCCTCGCCTGTCATTTCGCTCTCTGACACTTTCCCCCTCTCTCTCTCTCCTATTCTGTTTCTCTCTCTCTCGCTCTCTCCTCCAGGTTGGGTAGAGCAGGAGACATATTATTAACATTCAGAAAATGTCAGTTTGAATTGTGTGTCTGTGAGTGTGTATGTGTGTATGTGTGTGTGGGTGTATGTGTGTCTGTGTGAGAGGGTAGAACTGTGTGTATGTGTGTGTGTGTGTGTGTGTGTGTGTGTGTGTGTGTGTCTGTCAGTTGTAATATTGCATGGATCAGTTCCCAAATCTGATTATCATAAAAATACTGCTGAAAATACGCTTTTGATTGTGCTTTGAGTTTTTCTTTTTTGTGTGTTTTGCGTGTGTGTGTGTGTTTTCTCAGAAAACATTTCCAGCAGAACAATGATAATGTACACTTTTTGTGCCTTACATAAACTGTTACCAAAGTGATGTATTATGGCCTGTTTGGCTATAAAGGAATACCAAATGTTGCTCATCATGTGAAATGTACCAAATAAAAAGTATTCCAACATATCCGTGACCTCTGATTTAGTTATTAGCCATTAGGGCGGCTGTGGTTCAGGAGGTAGAGCGGCTCGTCCACTAATCAGAAGGTCGTGGTTTGATCCCTGGATCCTACAGTCTGTGTGTCACAGTGTTCTTGCATGGGCAAGATACTGAACCCCAAATTGCCTCTGATGGCTGTTCCAGCAGTGTATGAGTGTGTGTGTACGGTAGAAGTGCTGTATGTATGAATGTGTACGTGAACGGGTGGATGTGGCTTGTAGTGTGAAGCGCTTTGAGTGGTCCATAAGACTAGAAAAGCGCTTTTGAGGTGCAGTCAATTTACCATTTAGTCTCATGTTCAGTATCATTCCTTATTGCTATTATTACTCATTATTGCTTTTGAGTCAGTTGAATGTTGGACCTAAAACTGGCAGAAGATACAGAACAACTTGTCAGTTTTATTGTGAAAGGCACCATATGTAACAATAAATGTGTGTTTTCCAAACCACATATTAATTACCGTGACTGAATTAGAAATTTTCACCTATTTCCAATCACATTACTCCCATTTCACCGACCCTTATTTTGACGTTGCATGTAAATCAATCAGTTCACATGGGCCACACTAAAAGATGCATTAATCAGCTGGGCATATATATCAGTTGATATTAGCTTATAGCATATACATCAGTATCAGCATGGCAGCCAGTAAGTTACAAGAGAGTGGAGAACAAAAATGCCAAAGGTATCACACGTCATTTAGAAACCATATTGCTGTCAGTTTGTTCACCAGAGAGCACTGACATGTTGATTTTTTCAAATGTAAAATGTCCTGCTTAATACATATTGTGAAAAATTTTGGTCAAATATAGATGTTATCAGATTTTTTAAACTCTATTATATCAATATTGGGATCAGCATCAAAAATTCTATGAATGGCCATGTTTTCTCGACCTCCTTATCCATTGTGTTCTGTATGACCTCTTGTCTTCTAATCACTGCACATTTGCCACCTTACTGTCAAAACAGTCAAGGAAAAAACTGACAGGCATCAAATTTCTGGAATCAGCTGTGTGTTACTTGTTCAAAAACATTTAAATCTAAAGTCAAAGGTAATTTCAGTACTTTCTAAAAATGAATTAGAAATGTGTTTCATCTCTCATACAACCAACCTAAATATTGTCTACTCTGAGTCCAACATTGCTTTACTATAGGAACCCAATACTGGGCTGCTTCTAGGCATCATTAACCTTGCTACCATTTTGTTAACGGTTTGAGTGTGTGTGTGGATGTCTCATGCTATGTGCGTGTGTGACTGTCTTGTCTTTCTGTTGTCTGCACTGTATTTTACCTGAAAATGATCATTGGTGCTGCTGTATGTTTCTCTATGTTTTCCTATCTCAGTTACATTTTAAAACATTCATAAACATTGATTTAATTGTATTATTATTATTTTTTTTTTTAAATCTCTCTTATGTAAGCTATATTTATTTATTGAGAATTTTTACAGTTTGAGGGGTGGAGAGTAGACACATTTCAACAACATGCTCATAAATGTGAATGAGAACAAAGCATGCGAATATCATAGCCTGATCAAAAAAGTTATTCTCTGATCAACAAATTAATCGAATAGTCAACTTGGCTAATGCAATAAATAAAAAAATAAAAAAATAAAAATACTGATGTTACATTTTACCAAAGAAGACATTTATTTTTAATTCCTTGCATTATTTATGTAGAGAGAACAAGTTCCTGTGCTGGCTCACCTTTATGTACGTAATACCGTATTTGCTGGTGTAATATGATGACAAAGACCAAAAAGATCATAAATGTGAATGAGAGACAGGGAGAGTGGAAATCACACTAACGTCTTCACCTCGCTCTGACCTACTCTGACCTTCTGAGAACAGATTGTCTTGGCTCTGGTCTGAGATCCAGGCGGAATAACAACATCCGTTACCGTCACTTCCGTTCCACGCCTGTCAAACATGGCGCTGCTTCTAAGGTCAGTACATCTGCGCTACATAACGTTTGGGCTCAAGGGAAGACTTTTGTGTCAAATTTCGGGTCTATCCTATCAGTTGACACATTAACAGCATAATGTTGTTACAGCTGCTGACAACGCACCCGAGTGTAGCTTTTTACTTTGGTTCTTATCGTTATGTGTTGGAAATATGGAGGGACGTATCGCTAGCTGACATTAGCTAGCGGCTAGCTGTTATCGGGTACGTTTGAAAGCTAACAGAGTGGACTTTGGCTCCGATTATTATTAATGACAGACTTAAACGGCTCTGTTTGCTGGCTTTACTATTTATATGGGCGGTGTTCGACACAAACTTAATTCGGCGTTGTTTGCTAGGCATCCTAATAAGGGGGTTTAGCCTGGTTAAGCTTGGAGTTAGCTAATAGTTTGTGTGGCTGCACTGTGGTGCCCTTAGAAACAGAATATTGACCATCTGGAAAGTGAAATGATTGTTGAACTTTGTCCGCTTCATCCACTTCAGGTGGATGTTAAAGATAAGTACAGTATCCATTAAGCTTATCAAATAAATGTTTAACACCGCCCCGAGGAGGTTTGTTTATTCCTCCTTTCGCAAGATAGAGATTTAGTTCAACTTTCTCTTCTGTTATCTTCTCCTTGATCAAATTGACTTGGTTTGCCTGTATTGCTCAGACCTGGCGTGAACACTAGTTCTCTCTCTCCCTCCCTCTCTCTCTCTCTTTCTCTCTCTCTCTATTGTTTACACAGTACTGTGCAAAAGTTTTAAGCTAAAAGTAAAGTGAAGATGCTTTCAAAATAGCATACTAAGTGGAGTAAACAGAAGAATAACTAAATTGAATCAATGTATGTTCATTAATATTCCCCATGATCTGTATATAAGTTTTGGTATTTTAAACATATCGTCACTGAATACTGGGGATGAATGCTACAATTTAGCTGTAATTCACATCTTTTCATGTTATTCATATTTTTGATGATATTTTTATATATATTTTAGTCTGCCGTTAGTCACTTACTCATATTGTTTTTCTTTTGGTACTTGCTTCTGTGCGCTACTCTTAGTGTTGTACTGTACATGTGTAGGATCAATAAAGTACCTACCAAGGCTTGAACTCACCTCGTTCCTCCTGTGAGCAAAATGACTTGAATCAGTCGCCCAGTGAGTGAGTGTATCCCTGCAAAAACAAATAACGTGTGCAGGGATACGCTCACTGACTGAGTGAGTGATTGAAGTCATTGATTTGTTTGTGCAGCGATACACTCATTCTCACAGTCAGTGAGTGTATCCCAGAATTCCTGTCGGGGTCATGTCGTGCTCGGTTACCACTCTCTCGGACTTGGCTGGGGTTCAGGCAGCACTCCTTCTTCTTGTCACTGAGGATAATTTATTGTGGCTGTATATTGGGTTTGTTTTAATGCTGCAGAAAAAACTTGGGATTTGACACCTCACTGATAGTATTGTGTGATGGAAAGAAGTGCCTAAAACTTTCTAACAGTACTGTATATCTGTTTAGTGCAGCATCAGAGCAGTAAGTTGAAGGGGTGTTTTAGAAATCAGGTTGTAAGACATATGTCATAGCAATAGCACTCTGTGTTAACAGCATCATTTATATCATTTATGTAATTTCTCATAGTATAAAAAAAATTATGGATTCAGTAATAGATTGAGTACTGAAATATTCTCACCCCTTTTTTTATATTCTTCTGTGATATTTGTGTCACTGATGATGCATCAAAACGATAGGTGCCTGAAATAAGTTTTCTGCTGAACATCATCTTGTCTCACTTATTACTTATCTTTCTTTTTATTGTTTAAATATTTGCCATTCTCATATATTTTGTTTCCTCAAACGGTTTATGGAACAGTCCTATTATTAAAAATTCTCCATAAGCAAACTTGATGTGTACTAGATTCTGTGTATTTGTATTAGCGATTCTTCATTTCAACACTTCTTTTTTGTCTTTTGTCTTTAGGACATTTGCCCGTCAGGGTGTCTGTCTCTCCAGACCACAGTTCAGCGTGCTCTACAGACAGTGAGTTGTGTGTGTGTGCTTCTGAGAGAGAGAGAGAACAAGAGCAAGAACTCTGTTTTCACATACAAATGCTGCTACCACTCATTGTAATAATGCAGATACACAAATGCCAACTGTCTCTGTCTCCACTACAGTGCTGCTCCCATGGGAACCACAGCTAAGGATGAGATGAACAAGTTTTGGGCCAAAAATGCCAGATTAGACCGGCCCATGTCTCCCCATATCACCATCTACAAGTACGCGGTGTACCCCACATACAGTACAGAGTGTAGCCTGTGTTCAGAAAATAAACTCAAGAACAGATCTTCAAGTGAAACCATATGCTCCATTTATGTTTTACAATTTCCGCTTCATATTTTCAAAGACACTATTATTACTTGGTCTATTGCAGCACATTATCCAAGTTGAAGATGATATTACTGTTAAAGCCAATTTTCAGATCACGCAGTAATTTCATTCTTATAGCGCTTATAAAACAGCAGGAGAAGCCACCATCACCAGAAATGTCCATGCCTTTGGATACATGTGGTGCAATAAGAACCTTGTACCTTTTTTACTCAGTATGTCTACATTGCAGTTTCTCAGCAGGTTTCCTTCCTGGCTATTTTTTTTTTCACTTATCATTTCTCTGTCATCCGGGATCATTTTTATGGTTAATCTCTCTGGCATTTACAATCCCAACCATTGGCTGTTTATATCCACTGATTTAAATCATACCTTTTTAAGTTACTCTGTGTAAGAGCATTATCTTAATTTCCAACTGTACATGCAGACATTGAAACCTGTTAAAGTGTCAGCTGTGATTTACTTGTATTTGCAAGTTGAAAAAAATACCTCCTGTGCGGTGCTCACGGCTTTGCCTTTGAGTTTGTGTTGCTGCTTTTAAGTTGAAAAATAGAGGTGTCTTTTTTTTCTGTATTACATTGCAGTGATGTGACGTGTCAGTGGCAGCCTAACCTGACACCAAAGTTTTTAAAATTCAGGTTCAAGTTATTGGTAGTTGAGTAGTAGAGTTTTCAGTGAGCTACGTATACAGGTATATGCCATTATAGTAAAAGTGCTGCATTTCCTTTGTGTTTCAGATGGTCCGTCCCCATGATGATGTCCATCACACACAGAGGAACTGGCGTGGGGCTCAGTGGAGGTAACACATCTCAATCAATAAACCTCCGTTTTCCTTCAGTAGTTAGTTTTGTCCTTAAACTACTCACTACTCATGTCATATACATACAAAGTTTGTTGTTTTGTTGTTTCCATGTTCTTTTGTTGTTTTTGTCATTGTGTTTTATTACATTGCAGTGAAGCTGTGCTACTGCTGCTGTCAGCTTTTGATTGACCCTGAAAATCTCCTCAGGGCATTTTAGTCCATCACTATTGAATTCTGCTAAGAGCATTTACTGGCATTATAAAACACAAGTTGTTCAATACAATTGCATGTGAAAGTTAAATATAACGCTGGACTGCTAACAGCTTTTAGTCATTTGCCTGGTCTAAAGGTTGATCCTGCTGACTGACATTGTACATCAGTACCGTTGACCTTGATGTACCATGCTGGGTTCAATTTTGTTCCTGTGTTAATGTGTTCAATGAGGGTCGGTGTCCTCAACTGCCAGTCTAACATCTCATACTGAGACATAAACAGTCCCTGACTGAGTGTCAACTCGCTATGAAAATATCACACATGCTTCATCACAGTGTCTGGGCCTGTAAACTTCTTTTACTTGTATATATTTAAATGCAAATATGCATATAGAATCAAAAACTAAAGTTTAATTTTAAAGGTTGCCCATTCACATGTGCAATTGTCTGCTTTTGTGTATCCATACCTTTTTGTGTTTATATGAATTTTATAAATTATAAAATGTTTCTACTACCATTAGGGTTTTTTTTAATCATCCATGCAGCACAGAAACAGAAACTAATACACTGCTGTTAATTGCAGTAGCAGGCAGCCAAAGTGGAGCCTCTTTAATAAAGACCGTTGTTGTGCTTCAGTTTCATTTGCTCCCTGTAAGAAAGACTGATAGTCCAGCAGGGGAGAAGTCTGTTAACGGGCAAGACTCGTATAACTCAGGAGTTTGGTCAGATTATACTAGCATGGTGGTGATGCATGCTCGATGCATTTATTTCATGTTGAAATGCATGAATATCAAATCTTTCTTTAACACAGTCCATCACACACACACACAAACCTTGTCCAGTTTCCGTTCTTATTGCTTTTGTCTGTGTCCAGCTATCTCTGCTTTTGCGCTGGCAGCACTGGTATTACCGGGAAATTACCCAGACTACCTGGACTTGATCCACTCGCTGTCTGTCGGCCCCTTTCTCATTGGGTTGGCCAAGTTCGGCATCTCCTTTCCCGTATCTTTCCACACCTATAACGGCATCCGCCACTTGGTAAGACTTCATAATTTCATTCATAGACCCAACAAATGTTTGTCTTTTTTCGCTCCATACTAAAGTATAATTGAGAATTGTTTGGTAATTTTTGTGCCATAACCATGTTTGATGTGGACTTAAGCTACTGAAAGAGACAGATCTCTGTGCAATTTGTTTCTCATTTTTGTCATTTTTGCTTATTTTACAGTTTTAATGGAAAACGCATTACATTTGCTGCCATTTATAAACTGACGATGTCTCTCCTGCTAAATTGTCTTCCCTCTTCTCTCTTTTTTTCATTTGTATATTATTATTTAAATTAGTGGTGGGACATTGGAAAGGGCTTCAAAATCCCAGAGGTCTACCGCACCGGCTACACAGTTATTGGTCTGTCCATCATCACCTCCATAGCCGTGGCTTTCCTCTGAGGCGCAGGAGGAGACGAGATGAGCAGAGAGGAGGGAGTTGAAGGGAATGTGGACTGTGGGAGTTTTGTGTATATGTTCTGTTCTGGCCTACTGCAGGCCCCATTTCATCAAAGTATTAAATAAAGAATTATATTATGCTGTCCGCAGAAAATGTGTTGTGATGTTTTATCCCTTGGAATTAATTATACTCTGGAAATCTTTGGGGTCATCGAATGCAGCAAGAGTGCAAAGTGCATGCAAATGTGACCTAGTTTATTTCACACTTGTTCTCTGTGTGAACAACCACCAGTGGCCAAAATTAGATGTGTCCTACATGTTTTGTCCTTATGTAATTTGTTTAATAGTGCTGTGACGTCAAATTCATTAATCACTTTACTTTGCTCTGACTGCTCGGTCACTGCCAGCCCAACCAGTGTGTCTGCCTGTTGTCTTTGTGCACAGGAGTGTATGTTTGTGTTGCTGGAGTGGCTGTTTACTGTAGACTGTCATTCTTATTTTACCTTCTCCCGGCCGCAGCTGCTCAGATGCATTTTTAACATCAGGAAAAAGAGGGGCTGAAATGCAGAGAGGCAGCCCAGTGGTGGAAGCTGTGTATGTGAACAGGCTCCTCACCGGCAGCCTGCCTCAGGCCTTACCTCCCACTGAGACGCAGGAGCTACACACTGCACATGAACAGCTTTTGTCCTGCAGTGTGAATAAAAGCGAGCCGTGATGTAATGTCAGATCCAACTCCGTTTATGTAGGATACAGTAACAAGAGCATGCAGGGAAAAAAAAAAAAAGAAGTAAATGTTCTAGGGAGGAGGCTGAACTGTTTTGTACCAGCTGGTTTAAAATGTTTCTGTTTTAATCACCTGTGCAAGTGCACTGAGAGAACCAACACAAATGTGTAGTCTAGTTAGCTTCAACAAAATTGGCTTATCAATTTGCTTCCGTCGGCTTGAAAGGAAAAATTTGCTGTTGAGGAAACGTATATGTGAGCCACACATATGATCAAACGTATTCCTTATAAAGGACACAGCAAACTGTCTACCATAGCTGACAGTTTTCATAAAACACAATAGTTGATTGAATGCTTTTGACTGTGTGTTATTCCCCTCAGAGCCACATCAGGCCATTACTGGACAGGCATCTCTATTTTTAACAGTTGCCAGCTCAAAGTAATTGTCATTGTAAAATCAGCACTTGCAAAATTGCTGTCTGAATGTGACTTTTTGTCTGATTGCAGTGAATTTGGCATCTAGTTGATTCCCTGCATTGAGCCTAATCCATGCTACAGGCACATTCCCACCTGAGCTAGAGATCTATAAGCCTGCAATTTCCCATTGTGACTGACAGGAAAATTGCTCAAACTCTGCAAGGTATAAGTCGGGATTTGCTTATAGTCTTTTCACACCAAATCTGTAGAAATATATTCTATTTTTAAAGTAAAACATAAACTGTGGTAATAAAAAAAAAACATGGGCTGTTCGCTGGATCTATTCCCTGCCAGGAATGAACACTTTGCTTCAAAGTTATTGATGCATTTACAATGTAAGATGTTCCATCTTTTGGTTTTGCTTCGATAATATCGCCATTATGATGTTTTGACGAGATAACCTGCGTGAAAGCAGTGGGGGTGGAGAATAGGGGCTCCCGCCATCTCTGAGGCACAAAGAGACTAATGATTACGCGGCGGCAGCACCCCCTACCGGGCGGCAAATTATTATCCACAGGGCTGTGGTCCTGATGCTGAGGGATGGCGAGGATGCTGCGCAGGGCAGGGAGGGGGAGTATAAACCCGCTTTTGATCGAAAAAAATGTGCCTCAGTCTCTGTGGCGCAATGGAATAGCGCGCTGGACTTCTAATCCAGAGGCTCCGGGTTCGAGTCCCGGCAGAGATGTTAATCAAAGGGTTGTGGCTTTTTGGATGAGAGGAAACCGAGTGATGGATAAAAGCATACACGTTGTTTTATGGCTTTTGCTGGTAGGATGTATCTTAAAAGGCTGCTCTGTCTGCAGATACGATGGATGAAGTAGAGATAGATAGATAGATAGATAGATAGATAGATAGATAGATAGATAGATAGATAGATAGATAGATAGATAGATGTGTTTTTTTTTTAGTAGAGGCCCAATAACACAGTGCATCTGGACTGAATTGTCATAGAAATTTTCAAATGGAAGAGCCTTTTCAGCGCGCAAAGGTCAGCGCTTTAATATGCAGATTTCAAACGGGCAAAAAGCCTGAAACCACAGCTCGGGTGTAGCAGCACAGCACGGGCTTCGTTACCAGCCAATTACTGTCCAGGCTGCGAGCTCAGGCTCTGGTCTTACACGGCCATCACGTAGGCACCGCAGGACAACACAGCACCGCGCAGCCTCGTCCTGTGAAAGTCAGTGGACACGCGAGCACGCTCCCTCGCACGCTCGCGCATGCACGGTCTCAGCACCAGGGGCTGTCCACTCATTTAAACCAGTGCAAAAAAAAAAAAAAAGAAAGAAAGAAAGTATTTTCTAATGCAGCGCCAGTAACAAAAACATTTAAAGCCTTTTTCCGTCCTCATAACAAGTGTTTAATGATGCCAGATGCTGCGTGACTATTTTCCCGTTTGGTTTAGGGACAGAGGGAGAGATAAAGACTCCGGTTTACTTTGAACACAAATGACTCATAGTGCCAGAAAATGGTGTCGTCTCAAGATTTTTGTATGCAGATTCTGTATTGAATTATAGACCCTAACTACAATGTGGCGGTGCGAGTGGAGAATAAGGATTTGCGGTAGTCATTGTGCATTTTTAATTTAGTGAAATCAGAGTGGGGACCTTTCTGGAATCCTTTCAAGGACCCCTGAAGGTGGACTTTAGTTTTCTGCTTTAGAAAAACCTACATTACCCCAATCACGAGGGCCCAGAGCAGCACTATTTATTTATTTCTTTATTTCAATGTGGAAAGCAGCTGCTCGCTTGAAGATCTCTCAAACGCCCCGACTCCTCCAAACCTCCCCCTCCCTCCTGACTCCCCATGGCTTTTATTATTTTGTGTTTTCTTCAAACCCACCTCCCCGGTTTCGGTTTGTCGCCACCACCACTGATTGGACCTTCGTGCGGCTGCCGCCATCCATGTTTAACCCCATCATGCCTCCCCACACACAGACCTAATCCGCCAGTAAAACTAATCCTTAATCCTCTCTGGCAAGTTGAACCCCTCCATCCTTCCTCCCTCCCTCCCTTGGATCCTGATTCCTAAACGGGCCTGATGCATGGGACGTCACAACTATACAGACGACTCTTTGATAAAGTTTATAGCCTGAGTATTTGCAAACTGGCCATTCCTAGGAGTATAAACATTATGATGTATAGATCTGGAGGGTTGTTATACAAATTTATAGGCGATAAAAAATAAAGAAAGTTACAATGAAGTCGGTGTTAAACGCACGGGTGAGCAGTAGAGACAAAAAATAGTCCCACAACTCCAAGGACTCAGTGAAACCATTACCATATTGCAAATGACTAGGCCTACGGGAAATAGCACTGGGCCAAACTGTAAGATAGGAGTAATGGCTTCATAATATCGATGATAAGACACATTATAAGCCATTGAGAACCGTGACAGTCAACTTCTGGTGACCCCCGCTTCTTCATCTGTGGATATGTAGGACTAATCCTGTGATAACATTCCAGCAGGACACTAGACCTACTCAATATCAAACCTTAAGATAAGGTATCACGGGGCGTCCTACAGTCACACCATACAGCCCCGATAAGGTCAGGGTTACACTCGCCGTGGAGCGTTTTAGGAACATTAGGCTGATTTTTCGGTATGGTGAGATGATCGCACTCCTCTATCTCCTCCATCTCCTCCGTGTTGCTCTCAGCCAGTAGGCCCCTGCTCTGGCCCTGTTATCCCAGTGGTACGGGCCAAATCGTATTAAAATCCCCTCCCTCCCTGCCTTGTCCCCTCCCCTCCCTCTCGTCTTTCAGACAGACTGTTTTTGCTGCAGTGAACGGTAGCCGTGGAGAGGCAGAGAGAGAGAGAGAGAGAGAGAGAGAGCGAGCGAGAGAGAGAAAGAGCGATACAAACAGAGTGAGAGAGAGAGAAAGAGAGAGAGAGAGAGAGAGGGAGAGAGAGCGGAGGAAAAAGCAAGAAAAACAAGGAGTCAGGCGAAGGAACAAGGAGATAAAAAAGTCGATAAAAGCAGATTGAGAGGAGGCTCCGGACAAGCGACTGCTGCGCATCAAAGGAGGGACCTTACTGGGGACCTTATTGGAGACCAGCGCCAACAAAACCCGACTCCGGAGGCGGAATATAACGGTGTGTGTGTGTGTTTGTGTGTTTGTGTGTGTGTATGTGTGTGAGTGTGTGTGTGTGGTTATTTTCCGTGCATTGCCTCTCAGTTTGTGTTATTGTCCAGGGTTTGGCTGTAGCCTGTAGGGCGGACAGGAGACACCTGTCAGTGCTGACGCTTTTCCGTCTCCAGGAATGTGTCTGTGTGCGCACTCTGGGTAGGTGGCTGGGTGTGTGTGTGTGAGTGTGTGTGTGTGCGTGTGTGTGTGTGTAATCCGTTATGCCAGCCCAGGGAGAGAGCTGTATAATCCCTGCGTGTTTTATAATTTACTCTGAATATGCGTTTTGTAGTCGGGCTGCCTGTGCTGCTTTACCCGACTCTCTCACTCCCCCCTTCCTCTTCTCTCTCAGCTCTGTTGGCTTTATCGCTCTGCAAAAAAAAAAAAAAAGCAAAAAAAAAAGCATTACAACTGCGCGCTGTGTGCAGCAGCCACCTCTCTCCAGCATTCACAAGAGTCTCTAAATCTCATCCCATCAGTGTCAGATATTTCTGCAAGTGCTGGAGACGGCGTTGGAAAACACGCTCCGAACTGAGAAACATCGCTCTGGTGCTCCCGCGCCCCGTCGCAGTGATGCAGACAGCCACCACGAGCTGTTATTATTGTTATTATTATCATTGTTACCAACTGTCGTTATCCTGCTGTCCACGTTATGGAGCAGATCGCAAAGAACTTGTGCTAAATCTCGCCCAGAGTGTCCGGGTTATTTCCCATGGATGCACTTCTTCTAATTTTGTTTTCATTTCTCGCCATCACTCAACAGGAAGGGCTGGAGCAACAATAAACACAGCCCCCCCTCCACACACACACACACACACACACACACACGCACACACTCCACCCCTCCCAGTGCCCACATCCCTTCCCCATCTCATGTCCCCCACCCCTCTCCTTCATCCCACCCTATGTCCCCGCCCTAACCGCCCGCCGTCCCGCAAGCAACACGGCTCCCTCTCAGGGTGACAATAAGGGAGCGTTCCGCAGATGGACCGAGGGCTCACCTCGGCGCAGGATACTGCTATTTTAAGGAATGTGCGTTAGAGAGAGAGAGAGAGAGGAGAAAGGAGTGTGTGTGTGTGTGTGTGTGAGAGAGAGAGAGAGAGAGAGATACAGAGAGAGAGAGAGAGAGAGAGAGAGAGAGCCTGAGCGGCTATTATGCACGTCCGTCCGTCTCCAGTCTTGTGCAAAGCGCGCCGTGTATTCTCAGCGGGCGACAGGTGCATCTCCCCGCCGCTGTGTGTTGTTTCTTTTCTTCTTCTCAGTTTTTTCATGAGCAGCTGGGGGAATGTTCCTTTGCGTTATTTCTAATTAGCGTGAGTTTAGTTGGTGGCTCGGTTATGGGCTGTCCAAAAACACTCGTCTTCCTTCACTCCACAGCTTGTTAGAGTAGATGAATAAACTCACAGTTAAATGAACCCCCCCCACCCCCATTACCATCAATACGCCACCACCATCACTATCATCTTCTTTGCTGTTTGGCCCTATCGCTATCCCTCCTCCTCCCCTTACCCCCGCCTCCCTCAATTTCTCAGTATGGCATGACACAAGCAGATCGATGAATACCCATGGAGCAACGCGTGAGTAACGGGTGGGCCAAGCGTTTATTCAGCAGCAGCCAACCAATGGCAGGGGACACAATTAGTGGCCAGTCGGCATGCCCTGCTTGTTTTCTTTATCTCTCTGCTGCTCTCTCTGCAGGTGACTCTCCAGAGCTCCTCTGCCCTCCTGAGGATTCAGAGAGACAGGCGGATCTGCGCGCCCGACCATGGCCTTCCCATCAGCCCCCTCCGCATTATGGAGTGTCAGCGTATTGACAGTACTATTCACAGCTGCGGTTCACAGCAACATTGTCTATGGTAAGCACCTCTCTCACTCTTTATCTACTCGCCTCCTATTCTCTCTATCTCGCTGTCTCTCCGTGGGCCCCTGACCTCCCCGACCCTCTCTTTCTGTCTCTGGTGGCGCCCCTTATCTGTTGACTTGGGGCCTTTTTGTTGTTTCCTGTATTATGACAAGGGAATCACAGAGCCGTTAATAAGCACATGGGACACTCCCACCTACCCCGGACCCCAGTGGAATTTCTGCCGTTGTTTTTTGAGGAATGTGTGTGACTCGCACATGGCCACGAGGCCACACAAACACGTGCTTACTACAGGTCCTTGCTGCTGTAGCTCATTTGGCCTGTGGCCTCCTTTTCTCTGTCTCTTTTTCTCTCCATGACATCTTCAGTCACTTGAATGCACTCACACAAGAAGTACAAAAGCTGGGGCACACACACACACGCACACACCGGCACTCCACCTTTCACGTTCACCTGCTCCACTTCTCTCTCTGCCTGTCTCACATGTGTGCAGACAAGATCTGTGTCAGAGGTTCATGCAACCTGGACAAAAGCAGTGATTATCTTGTACTTTCTTAAATAGCAGCAGGGGAGTGTGCACACTTACAGCACACACATACAGTACAGACACACGACACTCGTCGTGGCTGAACCTGTGATGAGTTGGGTGCAGCTGAAAGCGGATGGAAGAGGGGATTTGATGACAGAAGCACTTTGTAATGATATCATCCCTGCTGTGAGCAGCGAGTGAACAGGAATACACTGTCCAACGTGCTCTCCCAATTACATAACACTCAAGTGACTGCCTGCCGGTAATACAACCTTTAGAGGGCAAATTGTGCCGGTGGCAAAATGGAGCATCATGATTGGCCCTTAATCCATAAAAAATTGATTGACACAGGTAGAATGCTGTTGGCATTTTCTCATTACAGTAGTGATTTAATTGCACAGAGTGTTTGGCAAAGAACCATAAGATGATATAGCAGGCAAGAAGGCTTCTAATAGACTTTCCCTGATTTGCATTTGCAATATATATTCTCATAGATCCCTCGCTTGTGCACACCCACACAATTTCACAAATCTGAATACATCCATAAGTGCAAGGGGAATGTTCGCGCATGTGTCCATGCGCAGCATCCACGTGTATGCGCACAGATATGCAAGCGCACGCACCACACTTACTGTACTTCCACTTCGTTTATCCACATCAGCTGTTTCTACTTTCTGTTGAATTATGCATACGTGTGTTTCTGCATGTTTGTGTATGAAGTGTGGGGAAGTGGAGAATTGTCAGTGTGAGTGCACAGTGGTCAGAGCAGTAAAGAGTGAGAAACAATCTGCCTGTGTCAAGACACTGGGATGAGGTCACTGCTAAACAAATGCAAATAGAGGCCTGTCAGGCCCCTGAAAGCTGTTGAAGATGAGAAATGCACAATCTCCAGATTGAGGTGCTGATGATGAAATATCAATCGCTCATCAGAGTGCTGACCCCGACTGTGTAGCTCGTCATTGAAACGCAGACATCGGTTTGTTATTTGGGTCCGAAAGCGATTTTGGCTCACGTTCAGACACGCGTCACATTTGATTAAGGTGTGCCTAGCGGGAGGCCTGACCATGCATGACCAATTCTTGCTTTGGTTTCACCTAAGCGCTGTTTTACATTATCATGTCAGTCAAGGAGAGTAATTAAGCCTGGGACGTCTGACAGTGTTCAGGAGATGAGAAAACACGTCAAAGAGTGCAATTGAGAGGAGAGCCGAAGCGGGGACGGAGTGCTGACTTAAGAGACTGTCAGTGTGAAAGTTGTAAACCATTACTTTGTGCTCAAGGTCTTTTTGTCATTCATTTTTGCTATCAAAGCATCATCAAACGCTAACACTAACTACACTGAAATAAAACTAAGAGCGATTCTGCATTAAAATTAAGAGCTTTTGTCAAAAAATTCTTGGCCTATTTGTGCTACAGAGGAAAACATTTGTCAGGCTCAAAATACATGATTTCATCAAGAAAAGTACAGGAATGTATCTTGTTGGCAGTGGTGCAAGAAATACTGACAATTTATAGACTTTCTCACAGGAAAACAAGGAACTGAGCTCTCATGGGACCTCACACACAGCACCAAGAACGGTGCCAAAGATTCAGCAGCCAGGAAACTATATGTATGAATCTTCAGTTCACACATCCTACAGTTTCCAGACATTTGAGCAATGTGGCAAACAGTGGAGTTGCAGCTTCAGAGTGTAGTGTAGTGTGTAGGCTGCAGAGCACTGGTCCATCACTCACATCTGTCCCGATCTGTCCTGATTGGTGTTGTTGTGACACAGCAGGCAGAGCTGTTAAGTAGAAGATGGAGTGGGGGCGGGGTGGGCAGTCAGATAATGCTGTCATAATGGAGATCTTCACGCAAAGAGCCCCCTTGAACAGAAGGGTCTACTTAGCATAAATAATTCAATGTTATGTATCAGAGAGGAAAAACGATTAGCTCAGCAAATCAATGCGAGAGCAGATGAGCCATCAGAGAGCAGGGCTGCCCATCACTGCTACACTCAGGACCCACAGCAAATTGAAAACATTCATACTGTTTGCCTCTTTGAGACAAAAATCTTCCACCAAGAGTCATGAGGTTGATTATTACAGCAACCAACAGGCTGCATGTCATGACCGTTTAGATTCCTGACCAACCCTACGGCTCCCAGCTCTTCCACCTCCGCTGCCTCACCTTCATTTGACTTATGTTAAAGTCAGGGAAAGGACATCACTAACTCTTGTTTTTTTTTCTGGATTTGCCAGTGACCAGGCTTCCTTAGAGCGAGTGAACGAATCAGGGAGACACTAATTGCACACCAATTGACATATCCATTTCCACAGCTGGATGTGCAGCCATGCAGCGCGGATGGAAAGTGCCTCTCGGAAGGGCACGGATTAGGCATGCTATTGGCCGGCTGTACCCTGGTTCTGTACAGCTGACCCAGTTACCTCGGGGCTGTTGTGGAGTGTGTAGGGTCCGTCTGCCAGGCCGCTCTGTAGACAGCGAGTAGAGCAGCGTGCAGTGGCCTCCCATCAGCCACCTGGCCCTCAACTCCACAGCAGCCTGATCCCACACCCCAGGAGAATGTTTGCATTCGTGACTAGAAACATGCCTAATAGTTTATTTACCTCAATGAGTTCTGCTGATCGGGACAAGCGAATGAAGCCCGATGCTTCCAGCTGAGGCCAATAATGAGTAAGGATTAAAGGATGGGAGCAGTGTAGACCAATCGTAGTGCGGTAAGATTTACAGGCGGGAGGGCTCCGCATGTGTGTGTGGCTCTGCCAGCGGTTCACTTTATCCTGCCACAAAATGGGTTCCTTCCCCCCCTAGACCAGCTCTTTCTCGCTGGCTCGATGCCCACTTCCTGTGTGTGCTGCTGTTGTTTGCTGTTGACTTCCTGTGTGCCAAGATGGGGGAGCGTTTGGCTAATACACAGTACGGCTAGCACACAATAGCAGTAGGCGGTTTGGATGGGAGGCCTCTGCCTGTTAACAAGGCTGACTGATAAGCAGTGACTCATTAACAAGCCGAGGTACACAGAGCCTGGGGGAATTACCGCCTAGCCACTGTGACATTAATAAGAGGCCTAAGCTATTTTTCCATTTGGCTCTGCTGGCAGAGGGCTAAACCAGTGGTTTCCAATCTCGACCCTGGCTATTTACTGGCTCCAGTGCTTTTCCATTTGTTTCAGCCACTGGTTACCTGGTCTGATTGGAATGCACTGGATCAGTATTGTCAGTGTGGGCTGCAGTTAATGACATCTGCTGCTTCAATGGAGAACCAGACTCCCCTCATTAGTTTTCTGCAGGTTCATTCACAAACATCTGGGGAGGAGCCCAATTAATTCTTCTCATGCTGATCATGCCAATTAATTAGCAATATGTTTGTTTTTAGAAAGAAGAAAGACAGTGACATAAACCAACGTATAGCCTAGTTTTCAATTATTGAGACTGATGATGATTCTGACATTATATGGATTCAGCTCGGTACCTGACATACAGTCAGCACTATGAAGAAGAGTTCCAAGTAACTGTCTCCTATTACAATTTTAAATCCAGAGCCATATTACTCTCATTGTCTTGTGTTTATTCTTCTCTGATCCTTTAAGTGTTTTGTCGTCCAGATCAGTTTTGTGATTATAAATTGGATCCTGATTGGCTGGCATTAGTTTGAAACAGATTTACATCTGGCAGAAAACCAATTATTTCTGCTGTTCATCATGCCGATTAACTAAGGCGCTGCGGCTGATTGATTAAACTCCCAACAAAGCTCAAACCACGAGCACTGGACCCCTGGGGATGATTTGCATCACACATTATGCACATTGCTGTGTCTTCATGTTATCTTCATATATCTCCTCAGACATGCTGAAACATTACACATGAGTAAGCGACAGGAAGAGAAACTCACAGCTCAACAAGGCGTAAGTGTTGATAAGTAATTTGTGGCTAAATTAAGCAGAATTAAAATGCAGTGGCACGCCAGTATCATTGGATCTTAAAGGTATCAGGAGCACCCAAACAAGACTCCATTAGACCTCATCAATCTGAGGCAGATCTCATCCACCCAGGCCCACTCAGGCAGTGTGAGATTACATCAGAGCAGATCAATCTTGCTCGCTACCATCATAATAACAGCAAATGCCATTTAGAGACTGAAAGAGAGAAGGGCTCTTGAGATTTTGCAAAGCCTTATCACACTCAGCTTCCTCTCAGGTGCTCTTAAAAGACACATCACTCCGCAGCAGCTCAGGGTCAAGAAAATTAGGGGTCCCACATTTTCTGAGCTGTCAGCCTTAGACCATCACTTCACAAAGACACAGCAGATTAAACAAACCTAACAACAACAACAACAGCAACGGCGCCAGCCTTGGAATAAATTAATTCACCTCATTTCCAGCAAGATCCCTTATTATTGTGCTCTGCACTGAACTGGCTTTTCCTTTGATCAGGTCCCTCACTCTCACCGCCCCCCAACCCTATCCCCCCTTTTTCTCCCGTTATCTGCCAGACATCTCTGGTGGGTGTTTTTAATTGATTGCAGTGGGGGTGGAAATCACCCATCCTGTCACTGAAGCATGGCGGGTCGGACCAAGGTTCTTCCTGGAAAGGTGTATCTGTTCGTTGAAGCTCATCACCGAGCCGCGTGCAACTCCCAACTATGACGGGCCGGCGGAAGACGCGGGCATGTGTGGCTGTAAAGCGCAGCGTTTGTATTGATTGAGTCTGAGTCTGAGTGCTGAGGGTTCCCCCCGAGCGCAGGAGCTCCACCAAAGGAAAGAGCAGAGGTTGCTCTTGTTTATTTCCTCTTTTTTTTGATGATGCCATCACTTCAGCTGGTGGTACTGAGTGTGTCTGTGGGGGGATGTTATCGCTGATATCACAACCGTAAAGCCGTTTTAATTCACCTGTGTGCCGCCTTGGGAATCCTCCCTAGTCTGGTTTCTGCTGTGGATATCACTGTCCATTCACTGGATGTTGAGTCTTATCGAGCATAGCCCTGTCACACTGAGAACCGGTGTTGGAGAAGAATTGTGAAGGAGGTCTCCATATTGGAATTTAATGTAGCATGAACTCTCACGGACATCAATCCCAAAATAAAGCATTAATCTTTGCAAATACATATTATTGCATTCTCTAAAATACTTCTGAACATTGCTGCAAGCACAGCAGACACACATGGCCAGTTAACCCCCCCCCCCCCCCCCCCCCCCCCGATGACAAAACTATAAATGGCTGTTTGATGAAAATTATTTGTGATAAACATTTTACTTCCTCACTGAATTGACAGCCGTCTGAGGTGGAGTCTGGCATTTCTGCTGTACCAGCTGATACAATGTCAAAGTGAATCAGCAGCCAGACTGACAGTGTCCTTGAGGTTGCATAGCGTCTCGGCACATGCAGCAAACTTTTTGATAGATTTATCATTGACTGACTGATTACAGTCAGTCGGAGCGATTGAACTGAGTGCTATTTGCAGCTTAAAATATGATGCTAAGTCACTCGAAAAGCATTATTTGTATTATGTGGAATCAGCTTTGAACATTGTTTCCTGTGCATAATGTACTTTTTATTGTTTCGATTGCAAGTTTATCGTGTACTGAGGTGTGGTTTCAGCATTGAAAATGTTGGATGGTGTCATTATTAAAGTCTTCGTATTTTAACGCAGCTACTGCTCGGTGGAGTTCATTTATGGTTCCACTGCACTGCTGCACTCCTTATGCCTCACAATCACATTGCACCCTACGCTTCTTGAATGCTCATAGCTGTCAAATGCAGCCTGTATTATTTAAATGCCCTTTGCATTAATACAGTACCTGGCATTTAGTGTACGTGCTTTCATCACAATTTATGGCTGCATTGTAATTGGATCGAATTTTTCATGCGCCCTATGCAAAGCAGGGGGAGCAAGTTGGGAGGTTGCACTGTCAACAAGAACAACCATGACGGGTGTAGGATCATTAGACTTGATACTACAGAGCCCGGATTTACTTTTCACTGAAGTGGAAAAGGTCGTCTTTTATGAGTCTTTCCTGGAAGGCAACAAAAAATGATGACGCGTGGCTTTTTGCCGCAGTTTGCAGCTACTGTAAATGCTGCGGAAGAAAGAAAGCAGGGAGAAGTGATGGGAGTGGAGTGTGGTACTGTAGGTGTCTTTGGAGAAGCTGAGTGGATGGCAAACTGGAGTGAGTTTAGACTTTTCTGCACTGTTTGCAAGTTGGGAATACACACTGTGTGGACTGCATTTACTCTTGGCTGAGGTTCGCTCACCTTCGCAGGTGGTCTAAAGGACCTGATAACTCGCAAACTGTAATGTGCTCACTGTATCGCCACGAGTGTTTTTTTTTTAAAGATGTCTACACAGACGTCGCACACACATCTTGTATCGCATTGATACAAGATGTGTGTTCAGGCTGCTGAATGTTTTAACAGAATAGTCTGTTATCTGTCAGGTACTCTACCTACCAGTGCTTATGTGTGTTTGGTTGATTATGTTTCTCTATCAATGCCACAACCTAGATAGGCACTCGCCTAATACAATGAATATCTTTATTGTTAGAATACTTTTATTTTACCTGGTGAATACAGTGATTGTGAACTAGAGTAGGTATTATTCCCCTCTCATGAGATCTGCTGCTCCCACCACTTTTTTTAAGTGGAGGAATTCAAGTGATCAGCGTTTAAAGATTCCAAAACAGCAGTCTATTGATGAAGTGCTGATGAAATAATCTTGTTTGCTTTATTCTGTTATCCTTGAGTTTTTATAAGACTGACATGTGCATATTTCCCGGTGACAGCTGGTGCAGGGAATATCTTGCCTTCCTTTAAGCGTTAAATAAGGTCAGCCATTCAATCAGAATGTCAGTCACTGTGATGCAGGAGGAAGCCTCACACTCACACACTGCCCAGTGGCCAGGTCAGCCTTGGTTTTTATTTTGCATCTGGCCCTTGACACTGATCAGGGTGTGATGAACACATGATGAGTGGATGTGGCTTCCGACAACGAGGCCATCGCCGCGCGGTGTAACTCATCGCTACTGCGCCGGTTGAAGACAAAGGCACCAAATAGGCATCTCTAATCTCCCTGCTGAATGAATCCGAAACAAAGAGAGGAGGAACGCAGACATAGAGGCTTGGACACACATAGGATAAGCTGATTACCCAGGAAAAGAGGGAGGGCGAGGGAGACAGAGGGAGAAAGACAGAGGCATGCACGTGAACAAGAGAAATCCATACAGTAAGGGAGCACGAGGGGCAGGGGAAATGGAGGAGGAGGGGTTTGGGAAGAATAAAGCAAGCGCACTCTAATGATGGGGAGCACAGAGCGGAGAGAAAATGAAAAGAAACAGTGCAGGGAGCGAGGGATGAAGAAAAAAACACACAAGAAAAAAAAAGAAAAGGTGAACGTTTAAAAGGACGAGCCATGGCGCGCTACACAGAGCATGCAATAGGAAAATGAAGGGAATGCATATTTGCCTGTGATATCCTCCTTAGAAATGCGACACAATCAAAAACAGGACATTATGCAAATACGAGGCGGCGACGGCAGTATAATCGCTACCTGAGTCATTTCACCTGCTCTGTTCAGTAGTCGCTATATATACAAACAGAATTACACCCAATCCAGGTGTACGGGCTAAATATACAGCTAATTAAAATTAATGAGATTTACTTAGAAAAGAATATGCTCCTTCCCTAAGCTGCTTATCCTTGCATGAGAATCTACTACACGCTGACACACACACACACACACACACACACACACACACCTAGTTTTGATTCACCCTCCTTCACTTCGTTTTCTCACAGGCTGCTAGTCAGACTATTAAGAATCCTCGGCGCGCTTGCACACACACACACACACACACACACACACACACACAAACACACAAACACTCAGTCTATCTGTCTGTCTTTCTGCTGACTTCCTTCTCACGCTGACTTAAACATGCTCCTTGTTCAATGCACACGCAAGTTCTTGACTGGAGGTTGGCACACACACACACACACACACACACACACATGCGTGCACACACAGACACATTCGCACACTCATGTAGACACACATTCTCAGAGATGCACAATTGCGTGAACAGATGCTAACACTCTGAGAAAGTCAAGAAACGATTTGAGTAGAACACACATTCAGTGGGGTCCAAAAGTCTCTCCCATTCAAAAGAATGGGAGAGTGGTCATTATAGACATGGCAAATACATTTTTATGCATGGAGACATGCAGAAGAGCACACTTAAACTTACACATATACACACACACACACACACACACACACACACACACACACACACACACACACACACACATATTCAAATAGAGCTTTGAAAGCCCTCCAGTCTTTACTTAAACAAAATACCCCTGTGAGCCAAGCTGTTGACTGCCAGGTGAAAAATTGTTTGTGTGTGTGTGTGTGTATGTGAGTCTGCCGAGCTGTCTGTGTGTATGCATAAGTGTGTGTGTTTAGCAGGCCAGCCACTTCATACATACAGTATATACTCCCCACACAGCGTACATCCTCTGTATACACAGCGTAGGCATTTGATATGTAACATTTTTGCATACTGCTTACGGAGATATAATTTTTTTTTCCATAAGATGGTGTCCAACCAGCGACGCTCCACTTTCTAGCGAGCAAAGTGCTGAGTAATTAAAAGGCTTTTCGAGGAGTGGAGCAGTGTGTGTGTGTGTGTGTGAGGCTATGTGTGTGTGAGGCTGTGTGTGTAGGTGCTTGGTAAAATGACAAAGTGTGAATTAATCACGCACTTTATTAACAGACTTAGGTTTGGGTGGAACACTTGTGTCTCCACTGCAGAGGTAGCTGAACCACACACATGCACACTCTCCGCTCTGTCTCTATCTCCCTTTCTCTCCGTCTGCGGCTTCATTTCTCAGCCTGGTGAGTACTTGAATGTCATTATGACTTTTGCTATCAAAAGCAAACAGCGGGGCTGGCTTGAGGAGTGCATGCCAGACCTCATGCTTTCCCTGCTGAGTACCGCAGCATGTCGAGTGCTATTTTGATTATTCTGCCTTTTTTTTTTTTCTTTTCCATGCTTCTTTTCAACAAATGGACGGTGTGTTTTTTTAAGTGACAGGTTTATTGACAAAGCTCCCACTGTGAGGCCCTGCTGGCCCACGTGGTCTAGTTTATGAATGGAACCCCCCCCCCCCTTTAAATTTACAGTGGCCTGCGTGTCAAGGAGGATGATTTCATATCTACCGGCAAATTTCGATCCCATTTGCGTAATGCATCGACAGACGGCACAAGTGAACGATATAATTGAGTTAATGAGCTACACGCCCTTATCTGCTGTTCATTCATACGGGCAGCCCAAGGCGTGACGACTATCAGCCTCCTTACACAGGCTACTGTATGTTTGATGAGTCCCTTGAAGGGAGAATTTGATACTGCAGTCGAACTTCCTCAAGGCAAACTGTTTTGATGTGTTAAGCAAAGAAGAAGGAGTTTATCCTCTGCTTTCCTGTTTTTTTTCTTCTTGTTCTCTTATTCTATGATGAATATTTAAATATTATTGTGATTTATTTATCGCGGCTCAGTGTTCAGCTTCAGCGAGCTATTTTCAGGTTGATATCTTCGCAGGCAGGAGGGAGGGGAGGTATATAGACTTGTACATGGGGAGGTGTCACGCTTGACTTTGTGACAGCGCTCGGCGGCATGCCTGGGAGAGCATCTTTTTGTTGTTGTTTGAAGGGTTCGGTGACATTTTCTGGTTCTTCCCCTCAGGGGCTGAAAGAGTCAGAGCTGGCCTGGTTTCATCAACCTTCTGGTACAATTTACAGAGGTTCCTTTTGAAGGTTGAAGTGAAAAAGGAAGGGTCATTTACGTCACGGGGTCAGTAGCCGGTGGCAAGATGGCTGCATGTTGACATTTCTTCGTACTGTTGTTTGTTACACCTCGATGGAGCAAACATGAAAACCATGGCAACCTGGTATGACCTGCCATCCCATAGTGAAGAGTGTTAAAGGGGATCCTATTTTAAGGATTAAACAGAAAAAAGTTGTGTACATCAGCAGATAGAAGATCAAACTGGTGAAACGTATCATTTTGTAAACCAAAATTACTTAATGTCCTTTTAAATGTGTCATCATTTGGTTTAATTTGGTCTAAATTGTCATTACATGAATGGAGTTCAGCTATTATTTTAATAAGATATCTGGTTGTGGAATATTTTTTTTTAAGTAAACTTTGCAATCAAGGACATTTGCCATTGATGCGCGATAAGAGTTTACTCTAATTGGCAACAGGCAGGTCAAAGTTTCAAGGTAGTTTCAAGTCAAGTGTCAAGTTCTCGAGGTCAAATCCAAGTCAAGTGACAAGTCATCATTAGCTAATTGAAGATAAAGACACAAGCCTTTCAAGACTGAACAATATTTTACTATATTAGCTTTGTGTTGATAGCATTTAATAATTAGCTGACACCAAGTCTTTCAGTGCATAGGCTTAATAAGTAGATTTCAAGTTGTCAGGCTTTGCACGACACTGGCTTATTAATTCCAGATCTGAAACGATTAATCAATTTAGTTTTTAACTTAACCTGGCAGTCTCATTGATATTAAAATAATAAAGCTTTAAAATCTCAAGGGGAAATGTTAGACTGTAGTTTGAGAGCAGTTTGCAGCTCATTCCACTGAAATGGTAAATAGTACCTGAGACCAGTTCTGCCAACGTTAGTGCGAACATGAGAGACAGCAAAGGTTAAGTAGTTACTGTGGATACTGGATTTAAATGAGAGAAGAGATGTGAAGGTAGAGGCTATATGGTATGGCTATTTCTTCTTGACTGTATGGAGGCCCAACCGACCATGTGATGCAGAGAACAGTATTATTCGTTTGTGATAAAGCCGAGTGCTCTGTGATACACAGGGCTGAACCTCTGTAGTGTTGCTGGGAATATCTCCATAGTCAAGAATAGACATGAAGGCTGACTGCAAAATAGTTTTACAGCTGGAGGAAGACGGACGTCCTTTTATTCTACACAAGACGCCTAGTTTGATTTTTCATTTCTGAACATTAACCTCGTCTTTTGTCAAGCCAAAATCTTAAGTACTTGTATGAATCTTTTGATAATGAAGTAACTGTTTTTTCAAAGAAAGCCAGTTGATGCTTTTTGTTCAATCTTGTGGTTGTGAGGATTTGGTGCTTGTCTTAATCTTATGTGGCAGCAAATCAAATATCTTCAGGTTTTTCAGTGTTGGTTGAGCAAAACAAGCAATTTAATGTTACTGACAGTGAGCAAGTGATAAGCAGAGAGAATAATGATCGGATTAATCGCTGATGGAAATACCCATTGTAGCCCTCAATAGTTCTTTACTGTTGTGGCATTTGACAGAGCTTGAGACTTGATAAAGGTTTTGCTAACATGCACACCTCAAGTCAAGTGAAACATTTAGGAAGTCAAGTTTCAAGGAAGACGGGTTTTACAGTAGTCAAGAACCAGTCAAGTTTCACAGTCAGCAGCTCTGGGTGAGAAGGCACAGCAACTGAAGTGTCTCACGTTTGAGCCCCACTGCAACCGTGCATTCTGTTAAAGTGTCCTTGGCTAAGACACACAACTCCCGCACTATCTGCTCAGTCATTGTGTTTGGCTTCGGCTTAGAGCATCAGCTAAATGGCCGACGTGCTAAGATTTGCAGTAATTCCATCTTCAGAAATCCAATCATTTTTCCTGGCAGTTTCAGATTAACCCTGGCCAGCACGCCATAAATTGATTGGCACATATTCCCTAAACAATAAATGTCTGTCACAGCATATGTAGACAAAGCTAGCAGTGGTCACAGAGGACAAGCTACCATAGTGAGGGAGTGACAACAGAAGGGAGGAAGAGGAGGAAGAAGAGGGGGCGATGCCTGTCTCTTGCTTAAATAGTTACTCCTCCAATTTGGCTCATCCACGCTAAACTACTGCTATAAAATTTCCTGTTAGACTTGAATCATGTCACTCCCTCCAATCGCCTGATGTTGCGCTGTTTGAAATGAAAACTGAAAGCTTCACCTGAATCAAGTCTGACATTTTCAATTTCAATCAAGGCAACACCTGATAAAGGAACATTTATCTGCGAGACACTGTACGACATCCACATGAGCCATTAACTGTGTGTAAGGTCATTTGGTTACACATAGACATGGCAGCAAAACAAATGCCCCATTAACTATTCATAAATTCCTCATTAAATATTCTTATTAGCTTCATACTGTATATAGAAACACATGCGGAGACATGCAGACACTCATGCACAAATACCCGATTAACAAAGCAACAGTGACTCATGTATTTGAAACGCACCTCGCTGTAGGGAGGAGTAAAAGAACAAACATGCATCTATTTGACAAACATAATCGTGCATATTATCCTTTTCTGCTGAAATAGGACCTTTAAAGCTCCACTTGGATTTTTACTAAGATGAATAACAATAATTCAGAGTGCCACTAAAAATAACTAAAGTCACAAACATCACCACTGTCTGAAAAGTAAATCCATTACAAACAAGAACAGTGATGCAACACCTGCCATTTGTCGGATGATTTCTCCCAAAGCGAAGCATACATTTTTGAGCGCTGGTGACCTGAGGGGGAATCCCTAACCATGACGGTGTTAGTGCAGAGATTTATCCACAGAGAGATATAGCAATGCAGCAGATTTTATGCAAGATTTGAGTTCTAAAGGCCAGCAGAGGATCTCAGTCTTTTGGGAAATGGTCTTCTTTGCTCACTGGATTGAGAGTAATTTATATCCAAAAGTGGTGTGTCCAAGGTAGCCGGATTTTTTCGAGATGTTTCACCTGTTATATAACAGCTTTCAGTTATGATCTTCAAACATCTTCAACGTCAAAAAAAAAGAAAAGTTGTCTCTTTTGATTTACTGTACCTTGTTTTGGGTGATTCAAGATCGTCGTGTTCGTACAGAATTTGATCAAAGCAACAATTTATTGACCATAAATTCCTACACATACACACTGGATTTGATGGGGAATTTCCTTCACCATCTCACAAGCTATGACACATGGAGTTATTTCTTATCTAAACGTAAAAGGTAACTGAGCTTGCCGTTTGTTTTTTAAGACGCTTCACCTGTCATCTAAGAGCCTTTCAGATCAGATTTTGAAATAGCTTCAAGGCCAAACAGGAAGTCTAGTTGCCTTTAATTTACAGTACCATGATCTGTATGGATGAGACTTGCCGCAGACAGACAGACAGTGAGTTCTCAGAATTGATGTCTGTAATGATTTTTTTTTTAAAAAACCCTAGACATCACACTTGATGTCACAGAGGACTTAACAAGGAGTAGTTATCTTTCAATCGTTAGTATGACACATGGGCTTGCACAGAGATATGGTTTTCATGATAGAACAAGGCTTTGTCAGCCACAGCAGGGCTTTGAGGTAAATGTTGCTAACATGGTGACGGTGACGGTGACAATGCCAACATGCTGATGCTGATGATGAAATAATTAGCATGTTCAGAAGCTCGGATTAGCGTGCCAGCATGCTACGTACGCTGATGGGAATGTCATTAGTTTTTTTATTAGTGAAATTTGCACCCGATGCTGGCGCTAGAGGAAAAGACACGGGGTCATTTAAGTCATTAGGGTTCATTCTAAGGGGAACACGAATGTCTGTATATCATGGCAATCCATCAAACAGTTGTTGAACTATTTCAGTATGGACCAAAGCGGTGGACTGACAGAGCAACATTTCCAACGCTGCTGGCTCGGCTCAAAGACGTTGTAAATGAGAAGCGGGATGTATAAATGGCAGTGAATCTGACGGACCAGCGATAACCGGAAATCTAAAGATCATAACGTCTGAAACAAAGACAACAAATAATCTCAGAAAAGCAAAATCATCATTGCAGCATCATGATGTCAGCATCTCCACCTCCTCTGCGTCCTCCCACAGCTGTGTTGTAGTCAGAGTGCCAATCACAGGAGCCCCTGTGTCCAAGCCCATAGACAGTCAACAAATTACCATTTGGAGCGGAACTCGGCTATAAATGCGATTGGTTTGGATTTGAGTCTGCTCTCCCGGCTTTGGATTTGAATAGAATAGAGTCTGTCCTCTTCTCTTTTTTTTTTTTTTTTTGCCTCTGTGGCTTCAGAAAGCAAGATTAGATAGAGGAAGGGAGGAAAAGAGACACACAAGGAGAGGGGGAGAAGCAGAGTCAGAGGAGACAGAGGGAAAATAAGAAATACAGAGCAAGAAAGAGCATCCACGGGTCTTTAAAATTGCAAAAGCTCTAAAATAAATCTAAATTTAAGGCCTTGATTTTTTTTGTGAAATTGTGTGAGGTGTCTGTGGTAGAGGTCTTATTTTTCCACCAGGCTGTGACAAGTTTCTTTGTCCTGCATGTCTCCTCTTAGATTATTTCAGAGCTGTCCATAGTTAGCAGTACAATAGGCCTGTGTAATGTTTTATTCATCATTTCTGCTTTAGCAAACAAAATTGGACTTCATGTTCCTTAACAAATAATTTCATGTTGTATTACACTGTCCATTCATAATTTCAGAATTTGTATTATCTATACTGAATGGAAAATAAGTTGCTTTCGGCAGTTTTATAGCAATCTATTTGTGGCAGTGTAAGATCTGTAAACCCTCGCCACATTTTGACAATAAAGTAATTACCATAAACAAATGACACTATTACCAGGAAGATTGTCAGCCTCCAAGGGCCTCTGTGCTGCATTTTACACAGTGTCCTATCAAGTCAGATTTTACAGGAAATCTGCCAGATTGCTAACGACACTAAGAGTTTGCATCAGCGTATAAAAAAACATGGGTGCCATATTTCCTGTACCAGTGATGATAAATATTTGTGATCCTGATTTTCAAATGTACAAAATGCTACAGAAATGTGGTGTTGGCACGGTTCCATTACATTTGGTTAATAGATTACAAATATGCAAATAAAAATTTAGATGTTTACATGCACATTGGTTTATTTAAATACCAGTACATAACATTTGGGTCACATTTCTTTCCATATAACTACATTATATGATATATATGTCACATACATCCACTTAACCTCAGGGAATAGAGTCGATCTGGTGTGATCACACTGTTAAATCACAATGTCATTTGAGTCTTTGTATTCTTAAAAATGAAATCATCAATTTTTTTGTATGCAGTTGCTTTTCTGATCTTTCTGTGTATTAGCATGCAGATATTTGGCAGATGTTTTTTGTCCAAAGCAGCTCACGAGGTACAGTCGAAGTTGAACAGTGGGTCATGGAGAGGCCTTGAAGCACTTACAACAAGACTGCAGGTGCATGAAGTGACACATGAGTGCATAGCAAATGATTTATCTTCATTTTAAAAATCTTATTTCCTCCATAAGTGATCGATGAATCCCAAAAAGTTATTGATGGATTGGTATTCCAGACAACAAAGGTTAGTTGCAGCCCTACATGTGTCACATTTAGACTGTACAAGGAAACATTTCATTTCAGCAAAGCCGAGTGGCAGCAGGAGATTCATTAGCTCATTAGTGAGAGACTCATTAGCCAGAAGTCATGTGATGTTGTAATCTTCGCTAATGTAAGTACAATAATGTCAGTAATCTTTGCACTCATCTGACCTGCATTCGAGCCAATTGATTGGTTTGTGGGCAGCTCGCTTTCTATCATTCAGGTGTGGCATCTTGCCGATGTTTGTTTCTTGCACTTGAGTTTTCATTAAAGGCGACCGTTTAAGCTTTTCTTTATATTCTATAGTGTTTCAATGTCGGATTTCCATATGAAACGTGACCAAAGTTTTAAATAATGGGGGTAGACGTAATCCCTGTAAGACAAAAGCTCAGGCGTCAGACTGCTCTGAATACTAGGTTTCCATTCGGTTTATAGAGTCATCTGATCCAACCTCAGCTCATTCTCACAAAACAGTCTACTTGAGTATTATAAGCATTTCATGTACTCATCCATACAACTAACCGACGGCGGAAGGTTTGCTATACAGTCGTTTGGCGACAACAGTTGTTTTCCTAGCAGCGTTAGCATTGGTATTTCCTGACAGCATGTTTTTGACTTCAGCTGGGATTTCAGCGCATTTCCCACATGTGAAACTATTTGGAGGGGCATGAGTAGAAAAGTTTTATATACGCATTGTGATTGAAATGTGATGTTATGTCACACAATAACACAATAATAGTTAGCGAACAGAGATGTCCTGCTGTGATCTTTGTTGCACTGAATGATCGTGAAGTTCACTCTCATATTTGGGATTGGGATTCGGGCTTGAACGTTCATGGAGGCATTTGCGAAGATGCCATTTCCGATCAATTATGTTACTTATTTTTAGTTGGAGTTACTACAGTTCATTCCCAGAACCTCCACACCGGTAAGCAGATGGCAGCGCTGCCCCTCGGCAAGCTTCTGGATGTTCAGCCAATCAGAGGAAAGTGGGACTTTAAGGAGGCCTGAGCTAACTTTGCCTATTTCAGTCCGAGGCTCAACTCACAGGCTGCATAACAGGCAGTTTCAGATAAATAAAGGCTTTTTTTGGACTGTGAATTATGCAAAGCTACTCCAGTGGAGTCCCAGAATAAAAAATATAGAGCTGGAAATGAACATAATAGGTCCCCTTTAATTTGCAGTTTTCCAAGATTTCCTTTCGCGGACATTGTGTTGCTTAATTAGGACAAATGTAGAAGCTCTTAATAGTGGGAAGAGGACACTCTTCTTGATGAGACATGCATTTTTACATTAAAAATATTGCCTATAGCTTCAAAAAGTCCTGAATTATTCCTTCTGAAACCTGCAGACAGCCTGTGGAGGCAGAGACAGAGAGAGTGCTGCTGCTTCTGAGGTCTGGGTTATTTCAGGATGGTTGTCTTGCACTGTAATGTGGTTTGGCACTTGTGTGTCTAGTCAGGGGGAGATATATGGCTGAATTTGCCTTGAGTGGATGGCTGGTTTCTGAATGGATGCGCTCTGGTTTCTCTGGTTGCTGATTGCTATGGTCAAGACTTTTCTCTCCTATTTTACTTCCTCATTTTCTTCTCCGCATCTCCCTTTGTCTTATCTTCCCCGCATCGGCCTCTTATCGTGTCCTCCTTTCTCCATTCCTTTCTTCATTTTCATTTCTCTCTCTTTTTGTTTGCCTTTTCTCCCTCTGTTTCCCTCCCAGTTTTTTTTTTATTTTCTTTGTTTTTTTGAAGATCTTGTCCCTGCTTTCGTTTCCTTGATTTTTTTGTTTCTTCTTTTTTTCCTTGTATTATCTTTTCTCCTTTGCTTTCCTCCCTGCGTTCCATTCATACTTTCTCCTCATTTCTCTCTCCTTTCAACTCTCTCCACTTTTTTAATTTCTCTCTGCCTTCTTATCTTTTTATATATCTTTCCTCCCTCTATTCTCTATATTTATCTCTCCTCCCCTCTCATCACTTTTAAGTCCCTTTCTCTCTCTTCCCTCTTGTCTTCTTCTCCCTTCTAGTCTCTCTGCTTTCCTGTCTCCCCCTTTGCTTTCTCGCTATCCTTTTGCCTTCATCCACATCTCTTTCCCTTCCTGCCTTCTTCTCTGGTCTCCCTCTGTTATTGTGCTTGCTGTTTTAGCATACTCTGCAGGGAGCTCTCCTGCGATGCCAATTATATTGACTGAAGAAAAGGAGAAAGAGAAAAGGAAGGAGGGAGGGAGGGAGGGAGGCTTGGAAGACCTGTGCATGCGTTCACACAAAAACGCACACATACACACATTCACAGTGATGGAGAGAATGAATAAGAAGGGACAGAGGCTCGAGAGCTCAGGAGAGGAGTAAGAGGGAGGTTGAGGAGTAGAAGGAGAGGAAGAGGGGGATGATGAAAGAAGGGGGAGAGCTGGGAGGAAGAGGACAGAGAGAAATTGGACGAGAGCGAATCCGTCTGTGAGTGTAATAGTCTCCCGCTGTTGAACCCAAGGGAATTCACTGACTGCAGAGGGGAAGGGAGAGAAAGAGAGAGAGAGAGAGAGAGAGAGAGAGAGAGAGATAGAGAGAGAGGCATAGATAGAGAGAGATAGAGGAAGCAAGAGAGAAGGGGGGGGCACGGGAGGAGGTGGGTGCGATCGCAGCAGAGAAAACGATAGAGAGATACAGTGAGAGAGAGAGAGAGGCATAGATAGAGAGAGAGATAGAGGCAGCAAGAGAGAAGGGGGTGCACAGAAGGAGGTGGGTGCGATCGCAGCAGAGAAGACGATAGAGAGATACAGAGAGAGAGAGAGAGAGAGAGCGAGACAAGAGAGAGCAGAAACAGAGGTGGCATGAAAAGAAAGATGACTTCAGTCCTTTCCTCTCGGTGCTCAGCTTGTAGCGCTCCACTCCAGGCAAATGTGGCTCGTGACATTAAATAAGATTCAGCGTCATGACTGAGTGTATGAATGGAGAGCATAAGTATATCATAGTAATGTGCTGCTGTACAGTAGCTCAGCTCGGAAAAAAACTACTTACAGTGTGTCCGTGCAAGCCTGTGCAATGCTTCCTTACACTGCCTGCACTTACGTATATTGTCGCTGGGGTGTAAAAATCTTTTAAAGGGTCAGTTGAATCAAATTACCACGCAATATTTCCTCACTTACTTCTACTTGTATGTAGCCATGCAAATACTTATTTAAGGTTCCCAGTCAGCCTTCGCCTGAGCACAATTGAGGTGAATGGGATTTCGTTTTTGAATATTATATTTAAATGAAATATTTGTAAGTAAGTTTTGCTATTGCTACAGAACCAACTTTAGCATCAACAGCTGTTTAAATACCAGTCTAGAAGAAACGCTGCGAGTTCAGCATCAAACTTCATTTCTTTTTACTCACCGAGAGCTGTCTCCAGCTTCTGTTTCTATCACTTCTCTTCTTCTATGGAAGTTGGCATGCTAACCAGCTAGCTTCGGCCCTTTCCAATACAGAGTCACTGTAGCGTCCAGTCTGCCCTGAAGAAGCAGCGCTGCTCAGAGGGGATATTATGACCTCCTGTGTTGTGAGCGCAACAAAGGCTGAAGCTCTTGGCGAGACTGTAAACAGCTGCTAACGTTGGCTAATTTAGCAATAGGAAAACTGACAAATAGCTCTTTTAAAATAAAGCTACAGGAATATGTCTTTCAAGAATAATGTCTCTTTTGTACTATGTAATCCTCAGACCTCATTGTGAAGAGTTTTCATTGAAACTATTTTCTTCTAAAAAATGTATCATTGAGTTTTTCAGCACTACAAACAAATTGCATTAAATTCTATTGAGCTGGGCTAGATACTGGCTAGATACTGGCTAGATACCGAAAGAGTTAAGTGATGAAATATTTCTTATGTAATTTCTCTGATCTTACCCTATCAATCACTTTCTTATTGAGTTGAAGGATTTCAATCTTCCATTTTGGTTCAGAAATTTCCACAACCCCTTTTGCAACTTTCACAAAATGAAAAGTGATCTTTGCAAACCTGTATGGGGGCTGCATCAGAGGATAAACAATGAATAAAATATCATATATATGCCCCTGCACACGGTCAGCTCTTTCACTTTCTTTATTGGATGGCTGCGTTTGAGAAATGACTGAATCAGTTGTTTCAGCAAGTATCCCAAAATATGTTTACGTTCAAGTTACAAAGCTCTCTTTTATAGATCGTACTAACTATAATGGGAACAAAAGAGATTGGTCATTTCAGAGCCACGAAGTCCCCATAGGGAGGAGGTCAGGGAGGTTAGATGGGACAAAAAAAGATTCACACAGGAAACCGCTGTTTGCTTCCTGTTTTCCACCGCCGGTCAATGTTGTTTCTTTTAACCGTGTTCCCTAACCATAACCACGTATTTACTATTGTAACCATGACAATGAACGTCCCCTAACCTTATCGAAGTAGTAATTTTAACCCAACCCATAATTCATATGGAATTTGGATATGAAAACTAAGACTCATTTTCCAACAGTTTCAGAAGAGCAATCAAATGACGCCGTCCTGTGGATTGGGGCGTCAGATCAGAAAATGCTTTCTATGTGTCATTCTGAAGGGCAGTTTGTCATATGGAAAGTGCCATAGCACATACTGTTTTATAATGGGTGGCAAATTAGAGGAAAAAAAAGAAGAAATAACTGAGTTCAGACACATAATAGATGCGGATGCTTCTGTACAGAGCATGTGGGTTCACCGAATGACTTGATGAATATGAAAATGGCGTGAATCAATTGCGACTGTTTGGCCTTTGTGGTCACCCCATCTCAACCGACATAAACGCATATGGACAGCGTTCTCCACATCTATCATCAAAACACCAAATGGGAGAATATCTTTTAGAAGATATTTTTCCCTCCGGTAGAGTTTGGAGAGAAGGAGCATTGAAGCTGCTCTGAAGGTTTGTGGTGGAACACAACCTTAAAAAAATGCTTTTTATGTTGGTTTTTTTTTCCTTTGTCACCCATCAGTTCATACATACTTCAAAAGAATAATAACCAATCCATGGGACCAAGCTTTTAATTTTTAAAAGGGGGAACATAGAGAACAGACACCTTGGAAGAGGCGGGGAAAGAAAGAAAATGTGAGGGAAAGTTTTAGAAAGCCCATCAGATATACAGTACTTGAAACTCTAAGGTAGTAAATCTATAAAATAGGGCTATTTTTCATAGTTTCTGACAGTTTTAGATTGGGTGACATGAGTTTTTCAAACGACATTGATGGTACAGTGCACACACATCTGCACAGTCTACTGTACATCCATCATGCACCTATGCTTGCGTGCACGAAGATGTAGTGCCGGCTGTTTGGTGTTTACCCAGCTTTTTAGCTTGACATATACCTTTATGATGTAAATTTATAGCACACATTAGGGAGAGGATGATATATCTAGATGGTATTTGCCTTTTTATACGGGATATCAGATAGTTATGCTGCTGCTTAAATGATGGTCCCTCCCTGACCTCAGCTCCACAAAAACACCCTGAAATACATCCAGCAAAATTTCACTCTTGAACATTGATTGCTTCAATTATTCTGTTTTGTGTTTTCCGAATAATTTCTCCATTTAAAGGCCTAATATATTCCAGACTGTGGCTTACCATTGAATCTGAGTAATGGGTCAACTGATCTTAGGGATCAGCTATGAGTTTTATGGTTAGGAAATGATTTTTACTGTTCTGTAATGCTCTAAGTGATGTTTCAGAGGCTTTTCCACCGTGACAAGAATAAAATTTACACAGAAATACTGAGCAGTGATGAATTCAGTTTGAATACATCAGAGTAAGTAGCATCAAATGGATGTGATTAAGGAATAAAAGAGGACTTTTCCTCAAAGTACAATAGCTAGGTAGGTTACATAAGTGTCGGTTTGTCTAACGACTGACACCGACCGGAGCTGATTCTTCACCTATTTACTGTATTTACTGTAATATCAGTACCTGGTGTGGTACCTGCGCGGTATGTATTTATAGTGTGTGTAGGTGTGTGCTGCGCCCTTCTGTGCTCGCATTTTAAAAATAATTAGGGTCCCGGGGTTGTTGATGAAGCTTCCAGGAGATTTCCAGCAACACGATAAAAGGTTTCTTTTCTCTATAATTTAATTGATGAGAAATTAAAATTAATCAGAATGAATGAGGCTGGAAATTGTAATCATAATTTGCACGTTTGTGATGTCAAGAGAAATCTGCTAGACCCTCCACATTTCAGCCACTTGTACATCTGCGTCTGAGTACCATCATATACTACAATGCCCTGCCTGTATATGTCGCCTCTCATGTCAAGTGGGTCACCAAATGGCCACAGTTCCTTGAATGTCGGCGGCCATGACAGTTAGGCCCATGTGGAGTGACCCTAATTGGTCAGTTAGCCCACGAGGGGCGCCCCTGACGATGTCTGAAGCCTTTCCCGCCACTCAGCGTAGCACGCAGAACAAACCGCCACTGTCAAGCCTCTATTGTTTAACTGTCTGTTTGTGCTGCTATTGTTGGGAGCAGATATTCCCCTCCCCCTCCTCCTCTCCCTCATCTTCTTCATTTTCCCTCTTCCTTCGCCTTGCTCGTCCATTGATCTCCATTGTCTTGATTGGGAGTGACAAACCGCGGGGGCCATCCGAAAGGTTGCGTTCATTAGTGGGCGTTCGTCTCTACAAGACATACACAATTTCCCACAGACATGATGGGAGAAGAGCAGGGGGTGTACATGGCCCCACACACATACAAACACACACACAAATTGGCACACACTTAAGGACACACACATATTCCCAAGTCGTCCCTGGAGAAAAGAAACATGCCTAGATACAGCGAAGAAAGTGTTCCAGTACAGTGACACACTCTTCCAGTAAAGGGGAGACTGATCTTGCACACGCAGACACACACACACACACACACACACACACACACACACAGTATACACACTCTACTCCAAACTTTGGCCATTATTATTTTTGCTTCTCAACTCGGCTTTGTCTCTCTGTGCTATTTCCAGGGAGACACACAAACATATGCACACTCCCATACACTTCCCCCTCATAACATACACACACACACACACACACACACACACACACACACACACACACGAACGCACACACAAAATCTCCAAAAACACTCCTTTGTCCTTTTATGTCATGTTGCTGAGCAGTCAGAGACACAGGGAGGAGAAGAAAGGAAGAAGGTCTGCCTGAAACAAAACAACAAAACATCCAGTAGAACATCCAGTCTCATGTAACTCGGCAACAATTACACGACAAGACGAGAGAACACGTTTATTTGGGATTTCAAATGGAGGCAGCCAGACAGGAGCGTTGACATGATACCAAAGAAACTGGCATCAGTAGCACCTGCAAGTAGCACAGTTTGCAGTAGGAGGGTAACGGGATATCAGGTTTCTAATTATTTTCTAATTGTGCATGGAAGAAAAGATGAATTCTTAAAACACTGCGCGCTTGACTGACTTCTGATCACGTCTGCACAGCAGCCTTGAAGAGGGGCTGATTGAAATGATGAAAGCTGCTCTTGTAAACAGAGCGAAACACGTTGTGCCAATGCGTCTAAAGGTAAAAAGTGTTTGTGCCTTTTTCTGAATGTCTACACGCCAAGGTGGGTCAAATAGCCCGGCATTGTAGCCTCCTCTCAGCTGCATCGCGCTGCCTCCCTGATCTCCTTCAGCAAGAGCTCTGTGTCTCTCCCAGGCCTTTGTAGTCTCCAACACAGCGGATTGTACAAATAGGAATCACAGCGCACACTTTGGACAGTCTCTCCTCAAGGGCATTCATGGTGTTGTGCTTGTTTGGAGTCACGAAAAGTGATGCAAGTAGCTGTGGGAAGAGTGGGGGGGGGGGTTCAAACCCTGCCCACTCTCTGACTTCAACATACCTGCTTGTTGGATTGTTTGTTTCGGAAAAAAGAAATTACAAACATTTGTTGGACACAGCCCCCTCACTTTCAACATTGCAAAGGTGTGAGGGGTAGGAGGTTTCAGATCTGCTTGGATGATTTGACAGGAGTTGTTGTTTGAAGCCGCTGCTGATACTGACAGCTTATTCCATATGTACAAAAATCTGTCTTGAAAAGATCTCCAGTTTAAATGATATGCTTGTTTCATCTTATCGTACAGATGTGTTACATCTGTGGATTTGTTGGTCGATAACGAGAAGCCGTACAGAAAAACCAGCGATATGTTTGAAGACGGCGTGGTGATAAGGGAGCCTTTCCCAACATGCGGCCATGACAAGTTTATTATTTCAAAATGTTCACAATTTTTTTAAATGAGTTGAAGGCGCTGACCATTTACCACAGTGTCCTTCGTTGGAATCTTTTTTTACCTAATTCCCAACGTCTTTCTTTCTCTCTCTCCTTCCTGTCATCTCTATATTATCAATTAATAAAAGCATTAAGTGCCCAAAACAACACTTATAATAATCTTCCACTCATCACACGTCTATTCAAATACTTGATGATATATATCGTTGTCAGACTTTTATTTTTTTAATTCTCAAATTGTTTCTCTAAAAACAGGCTGCGTGCACTCTTTCCCTTACTGACGGAGAATCTGGGAACCATCCATTATCTCAAAGCAGTGTTTGTGTACTGCCAGTGCTGCCAAAACCCTCTGAAAAACATAGCTGTATTTATTTATTCTACAAGCTCATCTTGGATATTGGACAGTTTATGTGTTGTGCTTCACTAGCTGTTGATTTTGGCTAACATCATCCATTAGCTGCGTAACCTCGCCCCCTCTCAATTTTGTGACCCCTCTTGATTGAAAGCCCTGTTTTTTGTTTGTGCTACAGGATGACATTTCAGTTGTGTTCAGCGTTTTTTCCAGGAGAAACCTGCTGTCTGTTTGTGTTTGGCGGTTGGACCTTGAAAGCAACAGAGAGAGAGAGAGAGAGGGAGGGAGGGACGTGCAGGTGCGTGTTTGTGTCCGTGCATGTGTGTATGTGTGTGTGTGTGTGTGGGTGCCAATGAACGACAAGGGCGACTCCATTTCTTAGGTCAAGCTTCGGGTCACCTCGGTTGCCCTGGTAACCCTGTTCTGGCTGGGTTGCTTGGCAACAATCCTCTTTTGTTCCAAATGATTTAATTTGAAGCATATCTTCCCTCGTCAGCCCTCTCTCCCTCTCTCTCTCTCTCTCTCTCTCTCCCTCTCTCTCTCTCTCTCTCCCTCCCTCCATCTCTCCCTCTTGCTCACTCTCTTCCTTCATCCCCCTCAGCCTCTCTCTTTTGCTGAAGCTTTAGGTCTATTCCCCTTTTTCTAATCTTGGCCTTTCCCAGGCCATCGAGAGCCCTATCCTTCTTGTGCCTGGTGTATAAGTCCCTGGTGTTATCGGACGGTTTTACGAGTGTGAGTGTGTGTGTGTGTGTGTGTGTGTGTGTGTGTGTGTGTGTGTGTGTGTGTGTGTGTGTGTGTGTGTGTGTGTGTGTGTGTGTGTGTGTGTCGTGGTGTGTTTGTGCGGTTTAAAGGTGGCGACTTTGCTTGCGTCTGTCTCTCATCTCATGTACTGACGGCAGTGGCTCAGGAGATAGAGCGGGGCAACCCCCCTGTCAGGGGGTCGGCGGTTCGATCCCCGGCTCCTCCAGTCTGCATGTTGAAGTGTGTTTTGGCAATAGAGGGTATGTGTCATCTGTGTGTGTGTGTGTGTGAATGTGACTTGTTGTGTAAAGTGCTTTGAGTGGTCGATAAGACTAGAGAAGCTTTATGTAAGTGCTTTGTTTACTTCCTGTTACGTGTGTGTGCCTGTGTGTTTTTACCATCTTGGTAAAAACAATATCACAGTGTCTGCAATGTCAGAATATTTTTACAATAAATAGGTACTTTGTGACCAAAAGGATGTGTACACTTTCTTCTCGTATGTAATTGTTGAATATATCATTCCAAAACCATGGTCAGTGGCCTCCGCTCCCCTGGGAAGACTTTCCATAAGGTTTTGGAGCCCGGCTGCAAGGATTTGTTCCCATTCAGCCTCTGGAGCATTGGAGAGGTCGGAGCACTGATGTCAGACACTAAGTGAAGTCCAAGAACCTGACTTTAACTTTGTGCATGAGCTCAAACAGGAAAATGCCCATTCCAAACTGTTGCAACATTTGGAAGCACACTATGTTCTCAGATTTGATTGTATGCTGCAGCATAAAGATTTCATTAGAGCAAAGAAAAAAAAATATACAGGGAGTATATACACAGAGTATCATAATATGGCAAATTATGCAAAATGACATAAAAAAATGATCAAACTGATGATCGGTACAGTGAGCTGTGTTCTACTCTTGTGTTTTACATCAAACAAAACTCTTTACATGTGTCGAACTAAAACTTCAATAATGAATTGTTAGTTTTTAATCACAGTTTGTTCAGAGTCATTAATCTAGACAACGGAATTTGGTGAAATAGAAATGCCATAATATGATTACACTGAAAGACAAACTATGACATGAAATTTTCACCCAGTGTGCGCATTCATTTCATGCTCATATAAGTGTGTGTGTGTGTGCGTGTGTGCGTGCGTATGTGTATGCGTGCATGTGTGTGTGTGTGTGCGTGCGTATGTGTGTGCGTGTGTATGTGTGCGTGCGTATGTGTGTGTGTGTGTGTGTGTGTGTGTGTGTGTGTGTGTGTGTGTGTGTATGTTTGATTGCAACACAATCGTATTTTCCCACAGCAGATCAGAAACTTCTTCCAGCTGTCTTGTTATTGCTGTTTTGAAAGATGGGTGTTGTCTGTACAGAGAGGGTGAGAGAGAGAGAAAGAGAGAGAGAGGGGAGCGAGCTAAGGAGGGAGAGAACAGGTTCCGAGGCTCCCCCATAACGGCTCCAGTGATCTTAGTCAAAAGGGCAGACTTCTGGTAATTGACTACTCATTTCTTTAAGTGGCCTATTGGCAGGGGCAGTCAGTGCATTTGCCAAGGCATTAAAGATTTCACTCTCTTTATCTTCTGGTGTGTGTGTGTGTGTGTCCGCTCACAGATGGACAGATGAAGCTGGGTTTCATTTTTTTCTTATCAAATCATGATTTGTGGTGGTTGAGTTTTTTTTTTTTTTTGGAACGGTGCTGGTACAGCAAAGAGCTCCTCTCTTAAATCAAAAAACACCCCACCGTCTCTGTCTCTCCGTCTGTCTGTGTCCAATCGGTTCATTTTTTAAAGACGTTTAGCTGGCACAGCTGTGAGAAAATGAACAATATTACCAAAGCAGTTTAAAGTGCATTACAATACAAGGAGGGCATCAAACAGAGATGATTACAGAGGTAATTATGCTGTAACGAACAGGAGCTGACTCATGCTTTTCATTATGATAAGTGACTGAATAAAGCGTGTCTGATATTAAAGTAGAAGGTTAAGATCTTTCAGGTGTCACATTTCATACGTGTTCATTTGAATTTTGAGTCACTTGTATCATCCCCGTCCGTAACGGTCATGAAGCAACACCTTCCTAATGGGATTTGAAAAAAAAAACGGAAGACAAAATCCAGAGCTTTCTGCGCAACAATGCTGTCTAAAGTTCATTTAAAGTTAAATGTGAGGCTGCAGCAGTCTTACTCAGCCAAATGACGTCGGCGTCTTTGTCCTGACAGTAAGGGGCTTGTTTATTGCTGGTGTTTTGTCCAGCAACAAAGCCCTCTACAACACAGGACTGCAATATCAGGAAATAATGCAGAACAACTCTATCTCTAACTCTGCAAAAAAAACCCAGGTTGGCATGGCAACTACAGTATGGTTAAGGTTAGTTAAAGATCATGTTTATAGCAAATAAACTATAGTTAAGGATTGTGGTTACAGTCTGCGATGGGACATTACATTCGGACGTGCTACACACTCATCCACCACCCCAACCCTTCACACCCAGACTTGCCCCCTCACAATGGGCACACAGCCTCACTGGAACTAAATGTTGGCATTAATTGTGAGGTGCACAGTCGTCCAGTATGAACGTAATTTCTAAAGGACACTCGAACTTTCTTACTTGATGTAGTGGTGTGGGTTAGGGTGTGACATTGGTAGCAAATGTGCAGTTTAAAAACCTAATTGACATGTAGTGAATTCAAGCCTTTTGTGGGTCCAGTGCCCTGGAGCAGTCACCCCTCTTGCCTTGTGGGTAATCCGGCCTTGTACATACGACTAGGTTGTATTGGGATGTATCGCTTCGCTGCAGATCACCATGGGAACACTGTCCAAGGAAACAGAGAGAGGGAATTTCATGCTGCAACGACCGTAACTTTGAAAGATACCAACTTGATTTGACTAATTGCTGACTGTTTGACCGTTAATCAGTATTAACCGGCTGAATTCAAGAATGAGAATGGTAGATTAACCCCACATTAGTTACTGTAAAGTCACCTTAGAAAGAGAGGACTCCAGGCCTGTATGGAGAGAAGGAATGAATGATTACAGAGACCGCTAACTCTCAGCATGCTTATACTGAGAATGAAAAAAATCCGGGCTTATCCTTTAACTCTTATCAGCTTCCACTGTTGCTCTTTCTCTCCACCTCACCACTTCTGCCAGAATCCCCTCATTCGGATTTTTTTCCCCCTATCTTTCCATCACTCTGTCTCCTTTTTGACTTTCTGTCTTTCTATTCTGCTTTACTTCCCTCCATCGCGCTCTCATTGTTTTTTCTGCTTTTCCAGTCTTTTTGTCCCCTTTCTAAGTCACCCTGTCATCTCTCCTCATTGCTCTCATCTATCTATATATGCTTATTTTCTGCCATGTCCTTCACTCACCTCACTTCACTCCTCTTTCATTCTCTTTCCCTTCTGTTTTTCCCCTGTGCTTTTCTCTCTCTCTCTCTCTCTCTCTCTCCTCTCTCTCTCTTTCACCACCCCAACTCTGTCTGTCTTTTCCTTCCTGGCAAATCATTATTCTTTTTCTTTTGTCAGCAGTGATGCTGCTGCCCTTTTCTGCAAGCTGAACCCCTCACTGCCCCCCCCCCCCCCCCCCC
>NW_019525289.1:1950957-1951429 GCF_002814215.2 Seriola lalandi dorsalis
CCCCCCCCCATCTCTCACCCCGCACTCTTTTCTTTCTCATAGCGCTGTTCCAGTGGCAGGGTGGGGCGGCCGGCTTGGCGCCTCATTGCTGCTGCAGACACACTGCTGGGCTGTGATGGTGGTCGTGGTGTGTGTTTGTGTGTGTGTGTGTGTGTGTGTTTGTGTGTGTATGTGGGGGGGGTCTAGCTGGAGGAGAGAGATCGTCTGAGCTTTGAGTTAACTATGTTTGACAGGCAGCAGAGGACGGGCGGGGTGGCAGGGTGGGTGCTGCTGGAGGTTGTTGGAGGAGGTACTCGATGGGAGAGGGTGGGGTCTGTGCTGGGCTCCCAGAATCCCCCACAAACCCTCAGCCCTGAGAAAAAAGGCGGGCTGAGGAAAACATAAGGGCTAAGGAGTTTGTTTGTGCTAAGATGGCAGGCGGGGTGCTTAAATCCCAAATACACAGCCCAACCCCCCCCCCACCACCCCCCCC
>NW_019525289.1:1951479-1951810 GCF_002814215.2 Seriola lalandi dorsalis
TTGACCCCCTTGTTTAAAAGGATATTTCACTCAAAAATGAGAATCAAACTGACTGACTTTCATTTTTGGATGAACTATCCCTTTCTAATAAATGTTTACTTACCATAATTGCTTGTATTGCTTTTATGCTTATTAATTAAACATAAAAGATCAACTGATATTAATGCTTTATTGATTATTTGATTTACAGATGCTTCTTGGGCATCAACCCAGAAACGGGCTCGAAGGCGAAGAGGAAGCGTGGCAACATCAACCCATATGTGAGCACGTTCAGCAGGAAAATTTTGGACTTTGAGTGGCAGGCAAATTAGAAGGAACTTGAGAAAACTTT
>NW_019525289.1:1951860-1951945 GCF_002814215.2 Seriola lalandi dorsalis
AAAGCCTTTCGCTACACCCGCTTTGCTCCCTACTTCACAAGCTGGAGAAGTGTTTGTCTGGCAATGAAAGGGGGGGGGGGGGGGG
>NW_019525289.1:1951965-1959857 GCF_002814215.2 Seriola lalandi dorsalis
GGGGGGGGGCTGCGACTTGAAAAAAAAAAAAAAACAACCAAAAAGACATGTTTTACATTGCAGCTGTTTTGTGTTTTTTTCATTTACTGGGCAAATTCTCAAAAATCTGGTTTGAATTTGCATGTTTTGATTGAGAAAGGCAGACAAGGAAGGGGAGTAACGGATGAAGAGAAGGATGAAAAAAGAGCAAGAGAGTGGGGGAGAAGGGAGCCCGTAGAGGGTAGAGGTGGGCAGAAGGGCACGTACACACTGACGTGTATATACTCATAGACACACACACAGAAACAGACACAGACACATACACACACACACACACACACGCTTACCCAGGGGGATGGGTGGTAGCCGGGGACAGCTGGGCATAGATGGATGGTGTGGGGGAGGTTACTCTGTGTGTGTGTGTGTGTGTGTGTGTGTGTGTGTGTGTGTTCGTCTTTCTGAATGTGTCCTCTGTGCGCTTTGTGAAAAAGTGTGTGCATTCGCGCCCTGTTTGCTTTATGTGTACAACTGTATATAATGTATTTTTAAGCACATTCTTATGTATTTATGTCACTCTGTAAGCGTAGGTGTTATTTGTGCTTGACGAATGTGTGTGTTTTCCTTTCTGTATGTTTTATGAGGGTGTGTGTGTGTGTGTGTGTGTGCGTGCGATTCAGGGGGTTCTTGTCAGCATGCTTGCAGTGTGTGCGAGCGGATGCCTCTGTGTGTGTGTAATGGTCTGTGTCATACCACGCCATATCAAACCGCACACTGCTGGCTGAGTTTCCCATCAAACGTGTACAGCATCAGCAGCACCATGACACATGGCTCTGTCTGTCACACACCGCAGCACTGCTCTGTGTGCAGCTACAATCGAATGTAGACACACACACACACACACACACATACCAGCGCACATGCCAACACACACATCCGCTCGGCCTCAACCGCATGCAGATAAATACCATCTCATAAATCACACTGATACACACACACACACACACACACACACATACGTCGTCCCACGCACAAACAGATAAAGTCCTCCCTTGGAAAAACAAATACAACTGCATCTGAGCGCAAACCAATCCACACAGGCATCGCTAATAAGCTTCTTGAGACTCGCACACACACAAAGACACATGCACATACACATGAACGTGCGGATAGTAATCTCGTCACACACACAACACACTTAGTCCAGACCTACATGCAGAAGGTGCACACTCACTTCCATTACAGTAAATAAAGTTCATTAACCTGCACTAATTAGCAGCAACACTGTAAAGCCTCCCTGGGAGAACAAAAAAAAAAAAAAAAAAAAAAGAGGGAAAGAAGGAATTAAGGATGGGAAGAGGTAAACGACTTTATCGGAAATAGAGGAGGAGGAGGAGGGGGGAGGAGGCTCGACAGAAGGGCAGAGAGGTGAGGGAGGACGAGAGGAAACCAAGGAGGACAATGGGGCAGATGGAGAGGAGGAGTGGGGGAAAAGATGGAGGGAGACAGATGGAGGAGGAAGGAGGAGAGGGGGTGAACATGGAGATGGCCAAGGTGGTTTGAATTTTTCACTGTCTGCTCGTTTTAGGCAGAAATCAACAGGAAGCTGCATTTTATTAAAGGAATATTCCAATGTTTTGAGAACCATGTTTTTTTTTTTCTTCTTCTTCTTCACCTTGACAGTGAGATCAGTTCGATATCGGTCTCATGTCTGCGTGGAGTCAGAATTTGGTTTGCCTAGCTTAGTATAAAGACTGCAGGCACCTATCAACACTCCCAAATCTGTCTTATATACAAAGCGTATCTTTAACCGATACATGAACAGAAATGTTAAACTTGAGCACCACGGCACGGCACCGGGTATATATGGATCTTCTCTTCTCTCTCACAGAGAAAGCCTACTTTCAAATTCAAAAAGTGTTGAACTACTCCTTTTTTTCTCATCTCCGGCGAGCCCTCGAGCTCCTCGCACTTCCTCTCTTCTCTCATTGGCGTCTTCTCTCCCCTCCCTCCCGTTTCTTTACACACACGCACTGTTTCCCACCTTGTTTTATCACCCACCCTCCTATTCATACCCTTATCCATCCATCTTTCCTCCTCCTCTCCCTCCCTCCCTCCCTTCCCTTGATATCCCAGTCAGTCTTCCTACCTCTGGGTACTCTCACCTTGTTGCCAGCTAGGGAAAGTGTAAATTGTGTTGCTTTAAATACCAGTGTTTTCCTCGAGCTTACAGCTTGAGGAAGGGGTGGTGGTGGTGGTGGTGGTGGTGGGGTGTTATGGAGGAGTGGAAGAGAGGAAGAGAAGAAAGAGGAGCGAGCCACAGTGTTTAACTTAATGTCTGCTAAGGATAGATAGGTCTCTCCTTTCATTTTTGCAGCTTGGGTGTTTATCCTGACTTAACCGTTTAAACTCGAGCTGAACTTAATTTCCCCCCTTTAACTTTGCTCTTAAGTAGCTTCAAAGGTAAGAAGAACAGCTGTATCTGTATCTGAGGCTTAAAGGGGTCAAATGCTGCTGGCAAGTGACTTAGTTTGTGTTTGTATGAACCGGTTTGGACCGGCGGATGGGCTGGGAGCGGCACAATGTAATTTATCGACTGCAAAAACTTTTTACTATCTTATTTCAAATATATCTTAACTCTCTGGCACCCATCTTAATGCCCACCGCAGTTAACCCCACCCATCCGACCACGTAATCACCGGTTAAGTCGATTTGAAATATTGCCAAAAGACTGACTTATTATCCTGGTGCAGTTAAACTGTAACCACCCAGTGCTCCAGCTAAATCGACTTATTTGTGATTAATAGGTGGGGCTAACGAGGTTGCTGCCATGCTCATACGCTGTACAACGTAAAGTGAATCTGCATTAGCTTTAGATTTAAGATGCACAGTGCCATCTAATTATCTTTAAAACGTTTTAGACCTTATGCTCAGTGAGCGTGAGGCTGACCTTTATTTATTTGCTTGGATTAATTGATACAGTTTGAAAAGGTTTACTTACTTGTAGCACTTTTCAATTTTAGATTCCAAAGTTTAAAGGGACTCCGAATAATTCAGGCTGAATTTCTACGAAATGCGTATAATATGATGCCTAATTTATCAGCAATATCTCCATTTGATATTATGCTGAAGCCATATAAAGAAAGAAAACCTGACAGCGTGGGTTTGAATATTTTACTCAGTGTAAACATTATACAAATTTAATAAAACAATGGGACAAGCAGATAGAGAATAATAGACGTGATATTATGCAGTAAAATTGAAAGTAAATTCTACATACTTCAAAGGTGCAAAGGAAGAAGAACAGTAGGAAAAGCCTGGTCTGACATTCAGTCCACTAATGATTAGAAAGTAGAAACTGTGGGATGTGTTATGTAAAGGATTCTTTCAAACGTGTCCATGACAAGCAGATAGCCGGTCCACACACTGACACTCAACATTGTTTTACCAGCAGGAATGTCAGTCTGAGCCCGGAGCACAGGTTTTTTCCTGGTCAGGAATGTCAGGACTCAGTGGCGGCCGAAGGTACGACGCAAGTTTGGCTAACTTGTCAGAACACATTGTGGCTGGCTTGATGAGTGATGCACCGGGACAGCCAATTTGACCAACGTGTTCGTGCCAAGTAGAGGAGCTCCTGTGATCAGCCGCAAGAATTATCCCAAGATGCTATTAAAGGAGACACTAATCCGTGGTGCACTTGACCACACATTCAGCCCTCAGCTATGCTGGTGCTTAGATAAACTAACCACAAGGTCAGAGCTGCAGTAAAACACCACAGAGAGGGACTCACTCTGACACGAAGGGCTCGGGAAGTCTCACAGTGCTGTTTGAATCCTGCAGGCAAACAGCAGCTGTACCTTTAAGAGCGGTTATCGCTCTGAATCCTCTCAGCACAGAGGCAAACCTAAGACCTTTTTTTTTTCTTTTCTAATAACTGATGTTTTCTGAGATGCTGAACTCTCCATCCAGCTCTCAAACGAAGAGACAGAAAAAAAAAAAAAAAAAAAGATGCCGGTAGTTGCTGCCTGCTGCTCTAAGCTCATGTAGTGCAAATGTGTATTTTTTGATGCTACATGCAGTTAGTTTGCTCGCCTCCTCTTCTGCATCCTTTTTTCCCGTGTCCCCCCTCTTTCATGTCTTGATGGGAGTTCCGCCGAAGCGCACTTAAGCAGATGTTCTTCCTGCAGAAAAAAAAATAAATAAAAAAAATCAATTCCACCGCCGGTGCAAGGATGTGATAACGCTCCACGCCGAATATAAACCTGTCTCCTGCTTGACAATTTGGTTCCAATTAAACTATTTATACACGCCATCTTTTCAGGGGTGAGGAGACCGCTTTGAGGCATATCTTCTTATGAGATGTTCCCTCCGTTGGCTTGGTCTTGTTGTCAATTATGCCATATTTTTGTTTTGCTTGAGATTAGGTTGAGTGAGCATTGGCACGTTTTGAGGAGGAGAGGTGAGCTCAGAGCATGGTTGGATGCACTCAAGGCCGCAATAACTTAGCATGGCTAAAAAAAAACAAAAAAAACTAAATAGTGCAGCAGTGGCCATGCTCGGCCTTACTTACCAAAACAAGAGGCTGCATATTTTAGTATACATCTCTTCTTTCTAATTCACATAATCGTCTGCCGCCCTCGCTGAATGCAGGGAGAGCAGAATTAGCCTGCACCATCACCCGTTATCAAGGGAGCGCTGTTAAATACCATAATTTGAGCCAATTTGAATACTGTTACACACCCAGACAGTTCACCGTTCAGTGGTTTTTGTGGCACACCAGTTCCAGCTCCAGCCTTTAGAATCCCCTCATTATGCTGGGTCATTTGTATTCTCTTTCTCTTTCCCTCTGACCTGCTCATTTCCATAATGCCTGTCCCATTCCGGCTTGTTCTGTACGAGCCGATACATATGCATGGCGTTAAAAACTGACATAGATATTGACAAAAGAGGGTTACAACGCCATTAGAGGTATGAGACGGTGCTCTTGTTGTTGCTCTGACCTCTCGAGAGCCGCTGTCTGTCGTGGTCTCTTCATCTTTGTTGGTCCCTCAGGTCGTGCGGTCTCTGGATACCGGGCCTGCTACTGACTCATCACTCTTACATTGGCCTCGCAGTCATACAACCAGATAGCCATTTGTCTGCTTTTTTTTTTGCTTTGTTTTTTTGTCCCTCTGCGTGCGTGTGTGTGTGTGTGTGTGTGTGTGTGTGTGTATGTGTGTGTCTGCACTTTCAGAAAGACAGATAGAGATATATAGATAATCTGACAAGCAGAGAAAAAGATGGGCGGGGGGAGATAGAGAGAAAGAGAGAGAGCGAGGCGAGTAATGCATTTTGTGCGTTTATCTGATTTGTGTGTTGGTGTGTGCTACTGTTTTTGCTTGTATTTTCATACAAGTGCAGCGCCTCTCTGACTTGTCTCTGTTGCCTCTCTATCGCTCTGTCTTATGATTTTCTTTTCCTTTTTTTCTTCCCTCCCTCCCTCCCTCCCTCCCTCCTCTCTCTCCTGTTACCTAGACGACGACCCCTTGCAACCAGTGACCTCAGATGAGACGGTGTCCGTTGGGGGCACGGTGACACTCACCTGCCGGGTGGCCGAGAGCGACAACTCCTCGCTGCAGTGGTCCAACACTGCGCAGCAGACCCTGTACTTTGGAGAGAAAAGAGGTGAGAGGGAGGGAGGGAGGGAGACATGGGGAAAGAGAAGAAACTATTAGAGGGTCAAAAAGAAAGTCTACTAATTTGCCTTGCCATATATGTTTTGGGGGGAACATAAATGCAGCTTAGATGTTAACTGGCCTTTTTCCAGTCCAGAACATGCGACATTCCTACACCAGACATAAGATATCTAAACAATTGTTTATGGTTTGGACAGAGATTGTACTTTTGGTCAAATATTTAAAAAGTCAACACTTTCCTTTGTGTGCTATAAATCGGTGTGAGTTAATAGTCCGTAGTTCCTCTGACCTCAAGCAACTGCTCTCAGTTGCTGAATCGTAACGACTAGACCTTTCATTTCCAGGAGCGACGGTGTAGGGAAACTGCATTGATAGTCAAAGCATTGCAGATATGTTCAGTATAAAAATGTTGCATTGGCACTGAACGGGTTTGCAAATACTTCCAAAACACATTCACAATGCCCCACCCCCCACAGCCCCGTTTACACTTGTCATTTCAAGTCACATATCCATATAAAACCCAGATGCAATTGAATGCACTTTTGTTTACACTTGGCCACATATATGCATCCCTGATGACTACATTACAAATCTAATTGCAATCTGTCTTAGATTTCCCAGGCTACATGCAAATCAGTCTTGCCCCTGCTCCTGTTCGCAGTGTGGTGGTAATATACCTGAATCTGTTTGTTAACTGCCAAAAAAACGCCAGGAGAGAAATAATAACTTGTGTTCCTTTGCAGTTTAGTTACATAACAGAGACACAGTAAAGAGGAGTAAAGACGATGCATGTATGTAAGGTTCTCGGAAAAATTTATTAATTTATACCTTTTCAACATCTGGCTGGAAAGTATCTCAAGGAATATTCAGTCTGTCACAAATGCTTCTTGAATGCATTTACACCTACAAGGATATACATGATATTCACTCGATCCGAGATGCACGGCCGGCATTACGTTTCCTGCAGAACATTTCTGCTAATGCATGTTAGTTCCACATGAATGTAATGACTCATCTTCATTAAAGATATTTTCTACCGCTCCTTTGTTGAGCAAGACACTGATAATTATCTTGTACACATCAGGTCAAAAGCTTTTTCTAAGAGACAAAGACATTATGGGGCCGTGGACAGCAATCTGCATATTACTGTATTACAAGCGTGGTGCCAAAAAGTGCTCAATAAGTGCAACACACAAAAACAGAGGACCAAAAAAAAAAAAAAAAAAAAAGCCTAAAGTGCGTCAACATGTCCAATTCAAGCAGATATTTTTTTAAGAAAAACTAGCCTCCGCTTTTTAATAATCCATTTCGTGCGACTTGATGGCCTAACTAGCAGGTGAGCCAGGCTGGCTTTTAATCACATTTTGAAAAGAGTGACTTCCCACTGTGTGGTGCAGTGGTCCAACACAACATAACACAACACACCCTGTATTTTGGGAAAGAAAACAGAGGTGAGAAGGGTGGCTAGTGGTGGGGGAAAAAATTGACAGTATAAATACGGACTGACGTTATAAATATGTGTTATGAGTTGTGGTACTAATGATTACTTTTGACTGTGTTGACTCAAACTGGTGCTTCAAAAACATTGGCATGAGTGAAAAGGAGCACGCACATCAGCTGGTTTGAGTATAAAGACGGGGACATTACTAGGCCGTGATTTCAATAAAAAGAAGATTTCTTTTTCGTTCTTTTTTTTTGACGTGATGAAAAGATATGCTCCAAAATGATAGCTAAAGTCAAAAGATTTTAAAGGAAAAATTGGAGCCTGATGAGCTGAAATGTATTGCTCCAACTTTTTGCGGTCCGTTCCTTTTCAGTAGTCTGACATCACACAACAGACTTGGTACGCTGGAGTGAAAAGAGGAGAGAGCGGTGCAGATGGAAGGAAGGAGCAATGGGAGAGTTAGAGAATTAGAAACAAGGGCGATGAGAGAGATAGAAACACTCCCTTGCGTGCTAATACAACACTTTACAGCAGAAGTGAAGTTAAGAATGGCTGGAGTAGAGAGGGATAGAGGGCCAACTTTTTCTGCAACAGACAATTTGGACAACAGAGAGAGGCGAGAGAGAATGAGGGAGGGAGGGAGGGAGGTGGGAAAGGACAAATGGAGAGATCAGCAAGTCTTTACTCCAGATGGAGCCTCAACCACAGACGAGAGGAGGGAGATAGAAAGTAAGGCTGTTCTCTGCAATGACACTTAAAGCCCAACCTCAAGTTTAGGAGGAATTGAGAAGAGTATT
>NW_019525289.1:1959877-2037740 GCF_002814215.2 Seriola lalandi dorsalis
GGGGTTAGGAGGAAGAAGCGAGAGGGAGCAGCATCTCCCCACTGTGGTGCTCCAACATTGCACAGCAGATGCTGTACTTTGGAACGCAGAGAGGGGAGAGGAGCATGATGGGAGCTCAGAATTCATCCCATATCTTCCCTTCAAAGTGCAGCAGATGGAGGGAAAAAGATGGAAATTAAGATCTTGTGTTTTGAAAACAGAAAGATAGAAAAATAAAGGAGGAACGGGAGTTAGTGGTTGATGTAGGAGAGATGAAACGTGATGATAAGGGACAAGAACGTAGAGAGGAGTGGTAAACGGAAGACAACAGTTTTATGGGGGAGAGAGTAGCAGATAGAGAGAGAGAGAGAGAGAGAGAGAGAGACAGGGGGGAGAAAAAAAAGAAAAGACGATTTTTGACTTGATCTGAATTTATTTATTTAGAATTTATTGGTGTTTTCTGATGTGCCACTAAACCACGGTTAAGTATTAGTTAAGTTTAGACCCCAAACTGTTTGGTTAAGGTTCTGCAACACTCATGGTCATGTTTAAAAGAACTACATAAATCTGGAGTAACTGATGATTCCTTTTGGGTGCAGCACAACAGGCAGTATACGAGACATTTTACCACCTCCGAAGTTGTCATTGCTAACACGTTTGCAATAAATAGAACTCCAATATTCTCTCTCCTATTAGCTCTATTTTGGTCTCTGTATCCAGCTCTTTAGCTGCTAAATGCTTCAACATGTTTCTGATTTTGCCTGTTTGCCATTTGGTGCTCAGCAGGAAGCGCACAGGTTTTTTTTTTTACATTTTTTTAGTTTTTTGCTGAAACCAGCTTGAAGCAAGATCTATGAGCAGAAACAGTGAGGTTGTGAGCTGAAAAACACCAAAAAGCTCTGTGGTGCCTCTGTAGAGCTGATAATTCTCTGTGGGTGCGACTCCATCCACATTACGCTCAGTCGTCCGATCTACTGTGAGTATGAAAGTATCGACTCGTGCGCCTTCAAAGTCGAGGAAAGATTGCGATTGTAGTTAAAAGAGACCAGTGTTGACTATAGGAAAATAAAGAGTCATTTTGTGACAACGTTCTGCTCCTTTGGGTTGACATGGAAAAAACAGTCCAGCCGAGAAAGGGAAAGAGGAAGTAAGCACAGACAGATTAAGAAAGTAAAAATAAAAAGGATGGTGGGATCTATCAAGTGAGGCAGGGAGGAGAAAAACTGTGACTGAAAATTCCTCAATGATCCAAAAGATAGATTGAAAGAGAGCAGCAAGTCATCTATGCAGTTGGCCCGAGCAGCACAGCGCAGACAGTGTGCTTCAGAGTTAAGACAGCAAGACATGAAGGGATGAGAGTTCGGAGTACAGAGAAAAAGACAGATATACTAGAACAGGAACGGAAAAAGGAAAAGAAATAAGAGAGTTGATTGAAGAGAGGAGAAGAAGAAGAGGAGATGGGGAATGAGAAAAATCTCACAAGTCCTCCACCGGTACGTTCCAGCGCCGCACAGCGTGCACCAAGTTTTGGAGAGTGGAGAAAGATGTATGGAGCGGAGGGAGCAAAGACTGGACGAAAAAGCATGATGAGACATAGAAGAAGAAGAAGAAAATGATGACTGACAAATCCTCACAGTGACGGCTGCCTCACTGCAGAGTAGAAAATGCACTACGGCGAGATCAGAGCCACGAAGACGGAGGAATGAGATAAATAACAGAAGACAGAAGGATGGATGTTGCTCTGAATTCAAGTACTTTAAACTAAATCTAAACAGGTGACCCTATTAAGAATAACAGACGGAGTTGTAGGTGTGACATTATAGAGAGAAGAGGAATGAGTCCGAGGATACAGAGAAAGGGACCTTGAATTTAATTTAGAAAGGTTTCGTATTCACAAATAATGTAAAAAAAAAAGGGCTGTGATATATGAAATGCAGATTTTGCCGGGGTAATCATTGATTCGATCCAATACTCCGTGGTAGATCGAAAGCTCAAGCTGACTTTTATCATTATCTCGGCAACCAAAGCCATTGATATCAGTTTAATTTGACCCTGCTTTACACAGATGAGAGGCGATACGGGGAGATGAAGACACAGCAGAAGGGACATAGTGTGGGCTCTTTTTTATTTTTTTTTTAAATGGAAGTGAACAGAATTTTTTCTTATTTTTTTTAAAAAGCTGAAGAACAAAACTGAGAAAAGCAGCCTGGTTCCAGTGGGGCAGAGCAAAATGAGAGTCCTGCAACTAAAACTGACTAGATAAAGATAAAGCAAAGCAGGAAATTAATTGTTAAGGGACACAAAGCCCAGTTGTGTTTTTTAAAGCAGATACAGTGACAAAAGAAATTCTTTTTACAGCTAATCCTGTCCTGTATTAATCTGTGAACATTTAGAGCAGAGGAACCCGTCATTCCACGGCTGAGAAAGAAATGATCCGAGATCTGTAGCCATTTCAAGACATTTCGATACATTTTAATTCCTTAATTCTCGATAATTTATTTTAAGACCCTTTTAAGGAACCACAGTTACCCCGGAGGGAACGCGTGGGAGTGGATGGATGGATGAGGGGAGGAAAAAAAGAGACCCAGTGCTGCTAATAGAAGAGATTAGACAGCTAGGAAAGCATGAAAACAGATGGGTTCCTACATTAATGCCAGACTACCAGGAGACACAGAGAGAGACACTGAGACAGGGAGATGGACATGAGGGAGATAAAGAGCAGCGGAGGAAACCAAAACACTGAAATCAAGACAAGGACAGCCCAACAAACAAGGACATTACATTCAAGTATTTGGCTTTTAGCGGACGCTCTCATCCAGAACAACTTAAACAAGCCTTAAACTAGTATTAATTCAGCACATCAATTAAGACTGCCGGATTTCTTCCTAGGAGACGCAACAGCTTGAGAGTGAGTAAGTCTTCAAAAATCTGTTTTTTTCAAACCCCCGTTTGAGAGTCTGCTAACGTTTCACCTGACATAATGGTTTGGTTCACCTGAACCTCAGGCTCTGGGGTGAGTTTTTTTTTTTTTTTTTGGCACAGCTGGCAGAATAACTAGTAAACCCCAGACGAGGGCTAGGAGGTGAAATTAGAAACTAAGTTATCGCTTGACAACATGATAATAACCCAACATCAGAAGCACGACCCTTTCTAACCAATCATCTAGCAGTGTTTTATCTCCTTTCCAAGATAGGGAGGGATGCATGTGACTGTTTTGTGTATTAGTCTGGCAGAGGTGGAAATGAGTCACGAACCTTGAAGGTAAAGCAACGTGACATTGGTGTTGTTTAAAGCTCAGTTTGGCCACAGTGTGAATCAGGCAATCTCTGACAGACTAAACTAATGTTTCTTAAAGACCAGCACAAAACAGACAGTAGTCTACAGTGTACTGTTAATGAAGCTGCTCCAACAAAGATGTTTTCCTTGTCAGGACAGGAAAAAAGCCCTGAGCGTCCTGACAGACGATTCTCAGGCTTTACTCGCCGACAGTACGATGCGCCTTTGGTAACCAGAAATATTTTTATAACAAGTCTTTTGTTCCAAGTGTAATCATCATTTTAAATTGAGCTGCGCAGTATTTAGCTTTATGTCCTATTGTTCAGTGAAGAGATTTCGAAGCCAATTAGCTGCAAATAAATGAACCAAATATATTAAAACAAACCTTGAAATGCGAGCCTGCACCTCTCTGGATGCTTGAGATCTGTTATGTTATTCAGTAAGAATTGCAGTGACAAATGTTTGTCCTGATGTTACATCATTTACATACACCTTCGCAAACGACGCACCAGGTGGACAGGAGTGGACTTTACTTTCCCATCGCAACTTAGATCAGATGCTCGCACCAGCGTCATCGCAAAAAACAGTCTCATAAAGTGAGCACAAACTCTGAAACACACTTACTCTCCTCCATCCTGAAAGGATTATATGACAGTACCACAAATGGAGCACTGTATATTCAGTTTGTTAGCGAACGGTTAACTCTCAGCCGCAGGAATGAGGATGAATAAGGGTATTTGTTTTGGTTGGTTGCTCCTGATTAAAAGGAACAAAAAAAAAAAAAAAAAACTATTTTGGGAAAAAAAAAAACACTCAAAAAACTTTCCTGTGTGATTCAGGAGCTGAACCAAGGTTATCAAGCGTTGAAAGCAAATGCATCTGCCCACTTTAACAACTTCGCTTTCTTCACTCCACCTGTTTCCACTTGTGTGACCGCCACATAACACTCTTTTCATTTCTTGTCCAAGGACCGTGGCATATACATTTAAGGCCGTGTTTATTTCATTAAACTTCATGAGGCCAGACACACGGCTTACACAGAGAAGTGGACCCACAGTATGCAGACAATAAAAGTAAACCGGAAAGTGTGAATACTCATAATTTGAGGTTTTGCAAACACATTTCCTCACCAGATAAGAAAAAAAAACAATCAGATATTTGCTCTCACTCCACCTATAATGTTATTTACTAGTCATGTGTGGTTTCTTTCCTTTCCACAAAAGCTTATCAGCATACATCAGAAATGCTATCTACCTCAGTACAATTTAACAAGGTAATGGGGCTCTGGTGATTTACAAACCATGGTAGACAGGAATGGTCTCGCCTACTGGGAGGATATTGAGTAGGCAGACTTTAACTGTGGTGAAAACCACTAACTTGTAAATCATTCCATTAAAAACGCATGCTAAGCACTTCTGAAGTTTATAGCGCTAAGCAATCTTAAGTGAAACGAGCACAATGCAAAAAAACATCGAAATTGATGGTTGGATCCCCAGTCAGCCTCTCGGAGAACGAGACAAAGCGCCAATGACTGCTCGCAACACAGTGCGAGACGCTAGTCCAGATGCAGGGCGGGAGTTGTTTTTTGACATTTTCTGATAAACTATTGATCCACATCGCATCATTCAAAGTTTTCTTGGTGTCTGGGAAGGCTCTCTGGAGGATGTATTAACAACAACCATCACAGGACCGAAAGACTGCAGGAGAGACTTTTGAAATCTAGCACTTGAAAGAAGCCTTTTTCTATGTTTTCTCTTTCTCGTCTGAACTCTGTATTTTTCCATGTGTCCTTAAAAATAATCACGTGTAAAGGAAGACAAGGCGGGAGGAGAAGAAAGAGACAGGCGCGCAGAGGATTCAACGTTGAAAAAACCCAATTTATTTTTGAGGTTAATGAAGTAAATATATGAAAAACATCTCCCATGTGATTCTGAAATTGGCCTTTTGCCTCTCTCCCAATGAAAGGAAAATAAAAATCAATAAAGTAGACATAAAAGTAGAGACAAGCATACATTAGTACTGTGTTAGCTTAATTGTTATGGCTCTACACTATAATTTTTAACAGAAAAAGGTGGAAACAGTCATGACTCAGATGCAGTCTTTTTTATTTTTAGTTCAATGACTCAACATTTTGGCATATGGGCGTCTTTAGGTTGTGCCAAAACATACATTCATAGAGTTATAAATAAAAAGACTGCAATAGAGTTGGGATTGTGCAAGTTTTCCCTTCTGATGTTTACCCGCTGTCCAACACAAGAATATGTGCGTTTTTTTCTTTAGCTCTACTACAAGTTAAATCTTTGATTTAACCCTAAACCGGCCGACTCCAAAATCCTAATAGTTCAGCTTGGGAACTATGCTTATTCACCTTTCTGTTGTTGCCTTGAGGCAGATGGAAAGATTGATATGACTCTCTGTGTGTGCACTGAAAATGAAGCTGCAGCCAGTACCTGGTTAGTGTAGCTTAGAGTAAAGAGCATAAAGAGACATAGGAAGAGAGGTGAAAATATTCTCACTTTATTTTGCATGAGTCTGATCCTTTGTGCAGTGAAGTTGACGCGATGATGCGCAGACAACTAAAAGTAGCTATAAACAGAAGGCTGATGTAGTGGCAGCCGTTATGATAATTGCTTCCTCGATTTATTTTTTTCTTTATAAAGGTGAGGACAGATGAGAAAAGAATCTAAGCTTCAGCATGATACATTTCACTCTGCCGTGCTTTCTTTTTAATCCTTTTGCACCAGGCTAAGCCAGCCAGCAGGAGCAGTGTTTTCTCTAGGTAATCTAGCTCTTAGGATGTGTCATCGGTCAGTATTTGCCAGAAATCCCCAATGGACATTTTTCGCTGCTGTAAATACTACATGGCAGAATTTCATTGGCATGTTGCTCGAAGCTGATGCACCGTTGGGAACATTTCTCTCTCAAGTTTAAACTGGAACTAATGCTTCCTTGCTTCAATTTGCACCACCTTGGGCAAATTTTGCTTCATCTTGCTCTCGTTTGCCTCCTTCCATTGATTTTGCATACATTTCAGCTGCTGCCTCTAAATGATTATTTTTTAATTCTGTCTGAAGGTAGAGCAAGTGAGACAAGTGGATTGAGAGGGAGAAAGAGGTGGAGAGAAGGAGGGGGAAGGTGGATAAAACAGACAGAGGTGTGTGTTTATCAAGTGTTTCATAGTTGGCACAGTGATCCACGATCAATTGACGCTCTCAGATCAGTGGGGACGGTATGATCAAGGGAAGCCTGCGGTCACTGAACCCAGATCAGCTGTCGGAAAGGACAGATAATTAGGGAGCTGGAGAGAATATTCAGAAACAGATGGGAGGATGGAGGCGACATGTGTGGGAGAGAGAGAGAGAGAGAGAGAGACAGAGATGGAAGAAGAGAGGCAGTCTCTTTGGATGAGAGTGTCAGCTAAATGCGTAATAGAATGTAAAACAAAATGAGAGAGAGGGCTGAGTGATGGAGGGAAAGAGAGGGCAGAAGAGGAAAGAGGAGAACAAGGCAGGGACGAGGGATAGACAGATGGATCGGAATAGGAATGGACGGAATGAGGTGGGAGGTTGAGATTCAGGTTGAGCCAAAGAGGGAAATGAGGAGACGGAGAAGCTGGGAGTGAGATAGAGTTAGAAAAAAAATATTGGTCTGTAACTGATGTACTTTGCTTCAGCAACACAGGTTTCTCCCCCTGTCGTTCCAATAAAGCAAATTTGAATTTGAGAGAGTTCTCGGCAGAGTGGAAACTTGGTTGGGAAGGCGTAAGGAAGCAGGAGGCAGATGAAAAAGGAATATATATGTATGTGCACTCAGTATGTGTTGTGGGAGAATTCCTCTCTTCCTGAAGGTTTGAAGTTGAAAGAGCATGAGAAAGATTGAGGGAGGAGGAGGAAGAGGAGGAGGTGGAGGAAGATGACAAGTAGGCGAAAATAGCTCCTGTGACCAGATCAACAGTTGGACCTTTGGGGAGTATGGAGTCTCAAGTTTGAGCTGCAGACAAGACCCACTGTCTGGCCACAACCACACACACACACACACACACACACACACACACACACACACACACACACACACACAAGCAACAGAGACATGCAGATGCATTTGCAAGCAGAGATGTAGAAAAAGGTTTGTTAGCTGATAAGCAGATCCTGTACTCGGTATGTAATCAACACACACATACGCACCTTCTCCTTAGCTGAAAGCCCCTCTGACATCACTTAAAAACCCTTTACACCCTCCTGCACACACACAAAGGTTGCACAGCCGAGGGAGCAGCTATTTGTAGAAGTATTTCTTCGACCTGTTCAGAGTTATTAATTACACTCAATCTTCCTCAGCAAAGAATCACAGGAGTCTCCTTGATAATTTAACAACCCTACAGGGCTGCTGGAGACAATGCAGTCATTCCAGTCTGCGTGCCAGAGTCTATGACCAAACCACAGCATGTCATTTGTGGCTCAAGTGTTTTCTGCTCTGCCATCTTTTTTATACTTTTGCTGGACCAGCATGCATCTGTCAAACATGAAAGTCACTTGTTAATGCACGTAACTGCCTGTACTTATGAGCAACTGACACTAAATTAATATTTAATGATGCATTTAATTTGTTATTGACTCGTTTTCTTTGGTCTGTGTATCATACCACATTTCACCTAAAGGTTGTAAAGTGTGAGAGCGAACGCTAATAGATGCAAGTTGGGAAGTAAGAAATTAAAATTAAGACAATGCGGCATTTTGTGTTAAAGGTCCCATATTGTATAAAGTGATATTTCCATGTGTTGTTTGATTATAAAGCAGGTATAGCTTCTATATTAATACTGTGAAAGTATCAAAGCCTCAGTCCACAGAGAAATGCACACAGCCTGTATTCAGAAACCTAGCCTTAGAACCAGCCGTCAGGATTTCTGTAACTCTGTGATGTCACAAAAAAGCAGTCACTGATCTCAGCCATGCCCCAAGCCCCACCCACCTGGACCCATCATCCAACCTTGCTGGATTTGGTTTATCTTAGTGTTTCCCTGAATTTGTTATATTTTCATTTGATCACTCAGAAAACAATCAGCCAATCAGAACACAGGCTCAGAGCCTCCTCTCTTCTGATTGGCTCACCGACCTGTTGACTGCTTTGCAGTAAGACGCTCTGTTTCTGAAACACCTTAAGTTATCTCAACTTTATCTCTGAGAAATCATGTTTTATTTCTGTCTGGTTTACAGAAGTCTCTAAATACAGCAACACCTATAAGCGTCAGCTGACGTTGCTATGGAGAAGGACCCAGTCAGAGGCACAAAACAGAGCTAGCATCCCAGAGATAATATCTTTATCACAGTAGCAGATTCAAAATGTCCCGTTGTTACAAGTGAGAACATGAACAATAGTTGGTGAATTCATTCAAAATTGACTCTGAACTGGAAACGACAGAGAGATGTAACAGAGGTATCTACCTGGACTCAGACTGAATGTTGTGCCTCACTGTGGGCGTCTTAACCCCTAAACCATGAGACCCATTTTTGTGTTGCCAATTTAACCAGGAAAGTTTCATTTTCACCACATTTTTGCCTGCTGAGAAATGGTGACTGCATTTGTATATTCTGCTTTTCCACATAAGGAATGAGAAGAGGAGACAAGAACACAAACTTCCAAAAGTTTTAAAAAAGACTTCAGTGTGTGTGTCAGAAGTTGCGAACTCTTAAGCTTAGATGTTTAGAGTTTCATGTCCAGCCAAGCCTTGGAAGTGCTCCAAATGTCAGTCACCTTACATCTTCTGAGAAAATGAACAGGACTTCTACTTTGCAACTATATTCCTTTACCCTACCACACACACAGACACATACACAACTCATCCACTAATCCAGTTCATCTCAATAATAAGAAATTCATTACTTTCTTTGACCACAGAAACAAGAGCCGAACAGCTGCGTGTGACCTATCGGCAGACTATTTATGTTGCCCACATTGCATCTAAACAGCGTGAGGCTCATGTACAATTTTCAGGGGCCTCCAGATCGATACGCCCCCGTAACTAGATATCATATCGTTTTTGAAAATCCATCACACCTGTACTCGCAAGCAATATACATCGTTTCTAATGAAAAAAAAAAAAAAAGAAAGAAAGAACAAAAAAAAAAAGAAAAAGGAGAGAGAAAAGCCTGGAGTCAGAAAAGATTAGAAATGGGTGAGAGAAAGACGAAGAAGAACAAGAGAGAGGGAAAGAGGGGAGATTGAGGAGAGATGAAGGGAAGAGAATTAAAGAGACTGATAGTTGAGCGTTGGGTCCAGAGGGCATGTGTGTGTGTGTGTGTGTGTGTGTGTGTGTGTGTGTGTGTGTGTGTGTGTGTGTGTGTGTGTGTGTGTGTGTGTGAGTGTGTGTGAGCGTGTTAGTGAGTGACCATATGCCTCACACACACCCACCCACACACACACACACACCCACCCACCCACCCACACACACACACACACACATGGAGAGGGAAGCTCATGAAGACAGATGCAGTGACCTTGCTTAGTGATAAGGCATGAAGATAAAGTAGTGTTGGATGAAATAACTGAAAAATACCAAGAAAAAACTGACAGAGGTTTGTGTGTGTGTGTGTGTGTGTGTGTGTGTGTGTGTGTGTGTGTGTGTGTGTGTGGGAGTGCAATATAGATAGACAGGCAAATAGACAGATAGAGAGATGGAAAAGATGGAGATAATAGTGAGACAGTAAGAAAGACAAAGATGAAGAGACTGACACCGATGTGGCTCAGTACTGAGAAAGGCAGATAAACAATGAGATGGGAAACAAAGGGTAACCATAACATACAATTAAACTGCAACATTTATTCACCCATCCACACAATCTTACCATCTAAAATGAATTAATGACTTGTTTTTTGCTGATCCTCATAGTTTGAAGTTCTGAACTTGTCGCATTGGTGTAGAAAGGTGCTCGAGCTGTGGTCAGCGCACTGTGACATCACTGTTATAAGTGTGTTTGCAGGTGCAGCAGAGCACACTTCAAGCCTGTGAGACGGTGCTTCAAACAAACAAACAAACTTGGTTATCTCAATAGAACTACAAAGACGTGGTTAATTCCTGTGCTGAGACATGATTATCGCTGTGTACTGATGGAAACCTGCGCAGGTTGTACTGTCCACTTGTGATGTCGAGTAGCATGCTAGGTGTTTAGGCAGTTCAAGTAATGAGAACACTTACTAGAAAAATTGGCATTTGCTTTTTCACCATGCTTAGGAATGAGAAAAGAAGAGACAAAACAAAACCACAAACCTCAGAGAGACACAGACATATTTGTATATGTAGCAACTTGTGAACTCTGAGCTAAATATTACGGTATGAATTTTATTCAATAGGACACTCACTAACACGACTGTATCTCACCATGTAGCTTAATCTCATTGACAGTCTTACTGCACCCTGACTATCGTTAGCATTAGCATCAGTTTCTTTTACAATTAGCCTGTAGACTATATAGCTAGCTAAACATGGTGTTGTACAGTTTAGTCAAGATGATGTGTTGCTGTTGATATAGTGGGACTAACTAAAACTTTTGGAAAAACATAGATTAAAAGCAAATTTACTGAACAAACATCACACAAATAGTACCCATAGACTGTAAAGAAAGATGGACGTAGCTTCCATGGCGTCACCAATAGGTTTATGTAGAGTGGTTTTGAGGCTCAGAGTGGGCTGCTCCAACGTCGCCATCTTGGCAGTGCCTGACTCCGCCTAACTCCTGGCTAATCCCATAATGGGGCATGTGTAGAGCTAAGACTTCCCTGCACAGTGGTTTGTGGCAAGCATACGCTCATCCACCTGTCACACAAAGTGGCCACGCCCTCAATTATACATAACCTTAAAACAGGTGAGCTATATAAAAATTCACCCCCCAGACAGTTGCCACAAAGGGGAACTTAACTATAGAGAGCAAAAAACATTTTTTGTACCAGGCTGTAAACATGTTTATTTCTGTTGTTAAATTTGGCATTTTTTGTCTGTGGGGATTGATTCGCTTTTGGAGCCAGCCTCTTGTAGCCATTCGAGGAACTGCAGCGTTTGGCTCTTCATTCATTGTTCAGCCCCGGAGGTTGCCCGTTGAGAGCTAGCATATTAGCTGACTGACGAACAGCTGCTTCTCTTGTCTCTGTTATTTCCAACCAGTTGCTGACAAGGTTTGTATTGTTAACAATACACCAGAACTAGAGCGTAACTGTTAACCCCACCCATCCCTGTCCAATTAGAATATAGTCAAAATTGCCATGAAACAGCCAAGAGAAGTGCTTCTGCAGGATCTCCATGGGGCCACTTTATCTGTCAGTCAACTGCAAATCCTCACGGAGTCCCCATCCGTGTGTGTTACGTCATGCCATCAGAAGCCTCCCCGTCTACTTGTAGTACAACTAACAATACCTAAAATATGGCCGCTAGTATAGCTGTCTCTTTTCATACTTCAGCTCCTCGTGTTTCAGAGTTGAGACCTTGAGAGGATAAGACAAAAATAGTGCCACAGTAACTTAAAACAACTTTGAGTTTGGAAACAAATCGGACGAGTCACTGTGCCTGACCACAGTAGTGTTTTGCTGGTATCTGTTTTCTTTCTGATTGTCGTACGTTCAGTCACTATTTGCCAAGAGCCAACTCTGCATGATGGCGCCAGAGAACAAAGCTGGAAAGCCTTTATTGAGACAGAGAGATAGACTGTTAGACATCTAGATAGACAGGCAGATAGGAATGCAGGGAGACAGAGAGACAATCACGCTGCACAAACACCGTAGAGGTCAATGCTATCACGGAAACGAGCGGTTATTTCGTAGCATTTCATCATCATCATCTATCTCGGTCGCTTGCGCTCTCTCTCCCTCTTTCATGGCTGGATTTCTCATTGATGACAAAGCCATTTATGTCTCTCTTATGTTCCCCCCGCCTCCCTCCTCTTCACCCCCCCCTTCCCTCCCTCTCCACGCATCCCTCACAGTCTCTCCCTTATTCTCCTTGCTATTTATGCTTCCTGTGTTTTATTTTTCTCAGGTTTTTTTTTTTCTCGCCTGCACTTTCTTTCGTCTCTCATTCTCAATTTGTGTCTCCTCTCTTTACTCCTCTCTTTGTCTTTCTTTGCCTCGCTCGGGCTCACATCTTGGCTATTTTTTCCTCCTCTCTCACCTCATCTTCATCACTCCTCCTTCTCCACCTCCCCCCAACCCCCTCTCTCTGTCTTACATCATTTTCTCTCCCCCTCCCTCCTCCTATCCATTTTACCTTTCTCTTTCCCATGATTTAAATTCTGCACATCATCTTTCTTACTTTCTTTTGCTCGGCCCTCCCCATCCTTCCTCGCCCTCCTTCACACGCTTTCTTCCTCTGTTCCCGCCTCCCTTATTTTTCTCACCACATTCCCACTACCGCTCCTTTTCTTTCCATTCTTTCTTTCCCTACTTTCTTCAACTTGTGCTTTATATAATTCTCTCCTTTAACTTTCCTTTCATCCATTTCTCCCCTTTTTATTTCCCCTCTTTCCCCCCACTTTCTTCCTCTCTCTCCCTTTTCACTGCTCTCCTTATGTACTTTTTTCCTCTCTCACCCTTCTCACTCTCTACTTCTCTCCTTCTTTGAATCCTGTCTTCTCCCTATTCATCCTTCACTCATATTTCTCCCTCTCATCCCCCACACCCTCCCGTTCGTTTGTTCCTTTATACCTATCATATATCTCTATACTTTCCTACTTTTCTCCCTCCTGTCTCTCCTTTTCATCCTTACTTCATCAGATTCTTTAATCCATTCTGCACGGCCTTCTTCCTTTCCTCCACTCTACCACCCCCTTATCTTTCTCCATCCATTCCTGCCCATGTGTTTTCCTTCATCCCTTCCTTTTCCTCTTGTCTTTAGTTCTTCCCTTTCTTTTTCCTGCCTACCCCACCCTACTCTCCTCCTTTCTTCAAACAACTACTCCTTTCTTTCCTTTATCTTTTCCCCTTGGTTCCTCCTCCCTTGCTTTCTTCTTCTGTCTGACCCTATAATCATCTTCCTTTCCTTTCTGTTTTCCTTCTTTATCAAAACAAGCATCAAGTACAGAGCCAATATGACAATTAGATACCCACTGCAATAATAATAATAACAGTATGGAGTACATAAAGAAAGATAGATTAGTCAGTACTTAAGTTATAAAGTTAAAAAGCATACTTCATGAGACTTAAATCTCCTTAAATAATGCATAAAGCAGATTATATGTGCACATTTCTAATGATTGATGTGTTCTTCCTCTTCCTCCCTCAGCGCTCAGAGATAACCGCATCCAGCTGCACCGCTCCACCTCCACGGAGCTCTCCATCACCATCGCTGACGTGCAGCTGTCCGACGAGGGCGAGTACACCTGCTCCATCTTCACCATGCCAGTCCGCACCGCCAGAGCCACCGTCACCGTGCTAGGTGGGTCGCATATGTGCATATGTGTGGGGGGAAAAAAAATCAGTCATCCGGATGTTACAGGGGTTGCAACTTTGTCCAGACCTTAAAATAAACCCCCGGACTGTTTGCACCCAACTGTAAAGAATATGTTTATTTTCAGAAAGAAAAAAAAAAGTGCAAGTCACCGGTGTCTTGAACAGCTGGGTGAAATAGGTTTTCTGGATTTTAAGGAAAAGAAGAACATATTCTCTTTCCTGTGTGTCCTTGAAGGAGGATCCCTCTCTGTGAGGCCCATCCTAAGGTCACTTCAGAGTTTTCTTTCCTTCCTAGACTCTTTTTTTAAAACCTTTGTTCTGATTGAGCCCTAATGGAGCAGAATGGCATCCTTGTCTTGCTTGTGTTTACACTCAGGCATGTCTCCTTTGAGACTGATTGACGGCTTTACAAATCAGCTCGGCTGCAGTCTATCTTAATATGTCTCCCTAACCTGTAGGATTGCGGCAAATTTAAATGGATGACTTGAAGCTTTCGGCGTCTTTTCTTATTTTCTCCCCAGCTTTCATGTTGTTTGTAACGATTTTCACAAAAAATGCCCACTTTTTCTACCGGCCGGTCTCAAGACTGCACACAGAAATTGTTAGCCCATCAAATTACAGAATCCTTTAACTTGAAAATTGCCAAAAGTGGCTCAAATTCACCTTGATGCACCGCTGTGGCTTTGTGTTAGCCTGACCTACCCTGCAGAGTTTACCCTCTCTCAGCGCAGAATGAAGTTTGACCCCGTGGCTGTCTGCTGTAAGAGTGACTTGCTGGGAGAGGCTGCCTGTTGGCACGAAGCACAGAAATGCTGCTCCACCTGTTAAGTGTTGCGTTTCCATGAAGTAAGAGGACTTAGGAAAGACCATTTGTCAAAGTCAAAGTTGACATATGCTGACATTTAGTGCCTAGTATGGGTATACCTGCAAAAACACTGGATCCTGCACTGCCCGTAATGCAACTCATCTATTGGTTTGATCCTGTATTCCTCCATGTGTAAAATTGTTTCCCTTTGGAGTAAAGATGGTTTTTCTGTCACAGATGAATTGAAATATAAATTGAAACACTTCCAAATGAATCCAAAAAATTATCCTTTTAACAGTACAGTGGACCACGATGTAATGACTCCACAGCCTTGCTTGTGATGCCTTCATCCAGTTTGATCCAGATCCTTGCTTTGTCTAAGGTTATGACCTCATATAACTCTCGTGTGTGGAGATAAACTGGCTCCACTCATCTTCTGTGAGATGGATGTTATTACCTACGTGTGATGCTTCCCCTGCAGCCTCCTATAAATTGCGGTCATCCTGTCAGCAGTGAGTGAGCCTGTTTATTGATTGGATATTGGGCTAATCGGTTTTGGACCCCCGCAAACTGTCTTTTAACTATTGATTTTGATTGGTCGTGTTATTGTTCCTCAGTGTCAGCTAATGCTGGCTGTATTTCATGGTTTCTCTTGAAGATGAGAACAAAGCAGTGCGCTTGGCAATAATATAATGTACCAGCTAATTGCTGTACAACCACAATGGGGACTTAATGTACACGTGGGAGAGACAGCTGGTCAGATATTGCTGTGACGCTGTGGAGGGCAGATTTACGGCCGAACCTCGTAGGGCATCCGGTGCCACCTTTAAATTGCTGTGTAATGAAACTGAGACATTGTTTGTGCTGATCACAAAAAAACCTGCATCCATACAAATTGGCTTCCATCATTTAATTTTGCATACCTTCTGATACAGCCAAGAGTTAGTTTTTACTCCAAGCTTGTTTGTGATAGTGAGGAGGGTTTTTTTTATTATTAGTTTTTGCCATTTCTTCTCTGCTTTTCTTATCCAATACATCATAATTTGCCAACAAATTAAACTTGGATGAAAACCGAGCCGCGTCGGGTTTCTGGAAAATGTATTTAGTGGAAAGAGGAGATGCTAAAATTGAGATATTTAGGGCGGGGCAGGGAGGCCTGTGTTTACAACGGCTGTTATGTAGCTGAAGGGCCACAGGGCTGTTCCCCTAAAATTTGGGGTTTGTGAGTCGACAGCTGTGGAAGCATCCTTGAATAAATCATTTTGTTGATATTTATTCAAATGTTTTGGCAGTGCTGCAAAGTATGTCAGAAAGAATGAAATGTGCTTCCCATGGACAACGGCATGAGCAGTGCGTTTAAAATGTTAATGTGATGTTTGTGTGTGTTTGTGTAAAGGGGGGGGGGTTATGTAACTGGAAGCATGTTGAAGGCGGGTCTACTTTATCTCTTTAAATTCAAATGAATATGAGAATCACTCCTCCTATTTCTTCCAATATTTGCAGTAATTGTGATTCAGGCATTTTTTATTCGCTGTAATTGACAGCTGTGACACTGTATGCTGCGTTCAATAAATATTTCATGACCCCTGAGAGGGAGCCAAACCATTAAAAATGTATGGTAAAATGTCTAAAACGCATGGACCCCTATGGGAGAATCAGCCAAAGATATCGAGTTTTGGCAGAGCGGTGTTCACGCGTGAGTGTTTTATTCTTGTTTTGACATGTGGAGGGTTTTTGACACACACACGTAAACACACACAAAACATAACCGCTGAGCATGGTCAGTTTTAAATGGTCGTGTGTCTGTTAGAATAAAATGGGTGGCGTGCCTGCGCGCTCCCTCCTGAGCTAAGCAGAGAATGATTTATAATGGCTTTATTCTCTTTTATTCTCCTTGTAGAGGAAAGGGTCTCGACAGGGCTTCTCCAGCCAATTCTATACGTGCAGTATTATTCCCTCATTAATATTCAATGCTACTTTACTGCCAGAGAGCTTCCGCACACAGTGCACTACATCAAATACTGCTACATTAAAAATTGACCACATTTTTATTTTTTTGATCTATACCTTGGTTAGTTCATGGCACTTTATATTGGTTCTTCCCTTTCTGTCCATTTGTCTGTCTTAACTGTGGGAGGTGGGCAAAGTATCAGGAGCTACTTTCAATATCATTTAAGGAACATGAGCTCCATTAACATCTATTTATCTTTCTGTCTATCTATATTTTCTCTCCTCTGTCTTTCCTCGCTCGCTGACTACTCGTCTTATTTTGGAAACGTGGCGTGAAAAACACATTTTTACAAATTAAGTTGTTGCAAAACCTTAATTTGAATGAAAATCAGTTTTCCTCTTGGCAGCGCCTCATGCCCTGGTCTCTAACTTTCTGTCTAACTTTCTCTGCCTCTACTCTTTCACCCCCATCTCTCTGTCCATCACTCCCTCTTTCCTCCATTAAAGCAGAAGATGGCGGGATAGGTGGTACGACTGCAGACCGAATGTTCATTATTTTCAAGAGCAGAATGACAGTAAACTCCGCCAACACTTGGAGAAAAGTGCCGCCCACAGTGGCTCCAGATGGAGTACGGAGAGAAAAGTTTAATTTTCTCCTCTCTTGCCTTTCGACCGCAGCAGTGGAGGCAAAGTGGATACTTAAATATTTGGCAGAATAGACGTGTGGCTCTTCTGCTTCCGTTGTTTTTTTTTTGTTTGTTTTTTTCACTTCGACTCGTGCTCCAAGTTAAAACAGTAATCAGAGCGAAAATGTTTCTCATTTTAACCGACAGTGAGCGCAGGGAATCTGGAAGAACACCTTCGGGAGGGAGGAGAAGGAATCATGAAATTTTGGTTTGGCTGGGGGCGTCCTGGTGTTTCAATTGGCAGTTTGATTCTGACCTTTGGCTAATGTCATCCCTCTGTCCCTTTCAGCTTTTTCTGCAAACAGTCACCCAAGGCTCCAGCGTTCGCCCCAAAGAAAAACATTTAGTCTGCCTGAGTCATTCCATCTCCCATTTTGGCTTTTAGCTAATGAATTCCGGGAGTCCTGTTTAATAATCTCTGCAAAATATAATTTATTTCTTTGACATTCTGAACTGTCCTGAAGTAACTGAGAGTGAACAGTCATACAATGCTATTTACCACACTGGCTTGAGCTGCAGAGATGCTGAGGCTGTCAGAGGTAATGCAGAGCCCACGCTGCTGATTTTAAAAGGATAATGCATTATTATTTATTTCAACAAATTAATTGCTCTTCCGTCTTCTTCTCAGTAGGCAGCCGTCCTGCCTTTTAAGGCTTCACTGCAAATCCTGGAATACTTAATATGCGCACCTGAAGAACTGTTCTGAATGTTAAATTGATGAAGAATTTTTATCTTTTTTCTGTTGGGAATATATTTTGTCTCTGTATTCAGCTTCTGTAATCTTGTGTCATGTTTTCAAGTCTTACTAAAAATGTGGTTCGCATTTCACTTCCTCAGAATCATCACAGGAGTGATATGTACAGTACTTATGAGTCCAGCCTTTCTGCAGGGTATTAATACAGATAAGATTAGACATAGTAAGAGTCTACTGTGTGTTCTCATGGACCTTTCCTGTAAAATATGCAGCACTAATGGCATTTTTCAATCAATTGAGACCATTTGAAATGAATTTCAATGTCAAAAAAGCTAATCATTTGTTAGTGCTAATGAGTGTATATGGAACATTCAGACTACTATAGTGTTTTTCTCCATGCAACCAAGGATGCACATGTAATTGGGTCCAATACTGACCTTATTTTAGGAAGCAGGTCAGGTAATGGCAAGACAGATCATTAAATACAGTTTCTCTGTCAGTGTCGCTATAAAATTCAGTGAAACTACCATAAACATTTATTAATTCATCTTTACAAAAACTTATTGACAGTGATTCCATACAGGGCTGCAACTAACAATTAGATTAATCTGCTAATTATTTTCTTGATTAATCATGTCTATGAACTGTCAAAAAATCCTGTTGTAATTTCAGACAGCCCAAGGTAATTTACTGTATTCATATTTATTCAAAAAAATTCAGGCTGCAAAACCCAAAGATATTCAGTTTACTATCATATCAGGCACGAATCAGCGAATCTTCACATTCGAGAAGCTGGAAGCAGAAAACATTTGGTGTCTTTACTTGGAAAAAAAACTTGTACATAGTAAGCGATCAATTGTCAGATTCATTTTCTTTTGATCAACTAATTGAATAACTGACCAGTCATTGCAGCTCTAGTTCTACATTTCCTACTAACGTGACCTTCAAACTAAACAATCAAATAAAAATAAAGGCTTTTTTTTTTAATCTGTTGAACTGTTGCCATGACAACATTTTTTTTTTTTTTTTTTTTTTTTTACAGCACCCTCCAAAACCGTTACAGGTGACCGTTACAGAAAGGCTTCATACTGGTTCAGACTGGTTTCTGATCTGCCGTCGACACTGTAAAGGTGTCGTTGAGTTACGGCACAAAAAACTTCTTGGTCAGAATTGGAGAACCACTGTGTCAGGAAATTAGGGGCAAACAGCGCCGTCTAGTGTCACATACCCAGCTATCTAACCCCACTCCCTCCTGAGAGGTTTTGCGGCGCTCTGTCGGCATCAAGCTACTTCTGCCTTTGCTAAACACTCATTATTAGCACGGCTCTCGAGTGGTCAGCAAATATTGTATATGAAATATTGTAGTGCACCAAGGCCTAATTGGCACCGATAGGGAGACAGCTGGTTTGATGCTTGTGGAGGGTCAGGGTTAACAGAAGCTTTACAGAATTTTGAGCCACTGTGCAATGACTGTGAACAATTTTGGGTGCAAATGATAGCAAGCCTGCATCATTATTCATTTTCTTCTTCTTTTTTTTTTTTTTTGCCCAGCTGGTTTCCATGAGAGCTCTAAAAATTTGTCGAAAAAGAAATTCAAGCTTGACTGTGATATTGAGGTTGCTGTATCAAGTTATGCTGTTAACGTTCTTTATTTTCCCCCATAATTCAGTACAATACAACTTTGCAAACATATGCAGTATTTGTTTGTCTTATTTGCCTTCCTTTTATTTATTTATTTAGCTTTTTTTGCTTTTCCTTGCTACAAGGTGAGCCCTGCAGCCCTCTCTCTCTCTCTCTCTTTCTCTCTCTCTCTTGCTTAGTCCCTAACTCTTAATGTCTCTCTACCTCTCTTCAGGTGTGCCCGGTAAACCTCAGATCTCGGGCTTTGAGAATGCAGTGCCGGAGGGGGGCAAAGTCACCCTGACCTGCATCAGTACTGGCAGCAAACCCCCTGCCAGGCTGATCTGGTACCGCGGAGACCAGGAGCTGGAAGGTGAGTTATACAGGAAGTGTGCGGACACTCTCATTGTGTGTTTGTGAATGTGTGTGTGTGTGTGTGTGTGTGTGTGTGTGTGTTTTTTCTGCGTTGCGGGGTCAGAAAATGAACGTTTGACGTGTCTGTTGTTGTACCCTGGCTTGTACTCTTTCTATATCTGTCTGTGCGGTGAGGACAGTGCATGGGTGTGGTTGTGTGTGTGTGTACGACAGTGTGTGTGTGTGTGTGTGTGTGTGTGTGTGTGTGTGTGCAGCTTCAAGGATATTCTGAAGGAATGCAAGGATGTGGTTTTGGCCTTTGTGCGTGTGTTTGTCTCTGGAATTAAGTGTTCATGTGATCCTGCAGCGTGTACAGGGATTTGCAAGTGTGTATGTTTATAGAAATGCGCAAATTTGTGCACATATCCCTCAGTGATTTTGTGCGTTTGTTGTGTGTGTGTGAGAATGTGTGTGTGATCATGCTGTGTGTGTATTGTGTCCTTGCCACGTTGCCTGCTGTCTCTCTGTGTGCCCTAAACCTGTGCCTGCATATGTGTGTGTGCGCAAGTGCGAGAGCATGCTGCCTGTGTGTGTGTGAGTGCCGAAACATGCTGTGAGAGTGTTTGTGTGTGTGTGTGTGTGTGCGCGCCCTTCATTCCCATCATTTCTTCATGCCATGATCCTTTAAATTTGTGCCTATGCATGTATCTAGGAAATGTGTACGTGTTTGGTGTTATTGTGTTTTGTACGTGTGTTGCTGCAGAGTTTATTCTTGCAAATATCTGTGTGTGAGTGTGTGCGTGTATGTATGTGTGTGTGTGTGTGTGTGCGTGTGTGTGTGTGTGTGTGTGTCATCCGTTGAGCTGCAACATATCTGCAACCGAGAGTGACACAACAGAGAGCGAGAGATAGCGTGGGTCGGATCTAGCCAGGGATAACGACAAAATCCAACAATAAAAGGCAGGGCGGAGGAGAGGATGAAGGGATGAGGTCGAACACAGAAACAGAGATAGAGAGAGCTTTGCATGAGGTCAGACTGACTGGTCTTTTGTTACAGATAAACAGGAGAAATGAGCAGGGAAGAGAAAGGGAGCGGCAGAGGGAGCGCAGAGAGGATGACACGAGCGGACAAATTAACCGGCTTTTTTTCCCTCACAGATAAACTGAAAAATCAAGGAAACGATTGGCAGCTTCTGACTCACACCAGTAGTATTGGCAGTGGTAACGTTTCTCCGAATTACAACCATGTCTCCCATAAACCCCCCCCCACAACCAGCACCACCACCACCACCAGCACCACCACCACCCGCTTCTTGTTGCCTCATCAGTCAGAGGTTTTCTGTTTTGCTTTACCGAGCAGAAAAAAAACATGTTGGAAGTGTTGTTTCTGTCGCCCTTTCGCTCCTTCCACCATCTGCCTTCACCAGAAACTATATAAGCTTAAAGCTATGTTTGTGCTGGGAGAACAGCGCCCTCTGTCTGCGTGCACAGCTCTCCAAACAGATGTCCTGCCAAATCCTTCTCTTTGTAAACTGCAATGTTTAGACTTCTTTGCAGTGGCCTTTTCTACAGTAATTATACTAATATAATTTGATGATATAATATGATAATGATTTATTGATGTGAAAATGCTACACTCTGGCTTTGTAATGCAAAAATAACCCCATCTCGTGTCCTGATGCCTTGGCAGCATTAGTGTTTGCTATAATTATGGATTGAAATGAATCGAAAGAATGGACTGAAGCTACAAAGAGGAGGGATGGGAGCGCTGCCCGACTGAGGACAGATTATCTGGTCTTTTTGTTACAACTGAACTAGAAAAAAAAAAAGGGAGACAGAGGGGAAGAAGAGTGTGGGAATTGTTGCTTTTTAGAGAGTTTGAATTTCTGTTTAAAGGGTCGGTTTATCCATAAGACAAAAAGATACATTTTAGCCTTGCAGATAGGTTTGGTATTATTCGGCCATGTTTTGAGATATCCAACTCTATGTTGTGGTGCTCACAACATTGAAAAGTTTCATAAAAAAAAAAAAAAAAAAAAATCAACAGCAACATGTCTCTCCAGAAAACAATGCTTTGATGTCGCTGGATTATTCACAAACCTAACTGTGGGGTTTCCATAAGAATAACCTCTACTAAAGAAAGAGTCCTGAGCCCAGGCATTATATTCATATTGGACATATCTGCACCTCGTGATTTACATGCAGCACCGGGTCATTCAGGGCCATTGCTGAGAGCAGTGCATGTGCCCTTTATGTAGGAAGATGGAAAATGAAAAGGGAAGCGGGGCAGACAAGTAGCACATCTGCATCCTGTTACCATCTGCAATAAGTGTTTGCTCTCTTTTAATTTTAACCACAGTCCTTCTCCAGTCCTTCTCCACATTAACCATACCTTAAATGCGTGGTAGCAAATTAGTATCGCACATCCATAAAGTTAGATGAGCCACAAGAAAAAAGTTTGAAAAAGAATATTCAAAATTGAAGCATCGCAGGCCCCAACTTTTAGTCCCACGTGTTGGTCAAGTTCCAAGTAAGTTCGTGGTAAAGTCCCATGTCTCTGAAACACCAGTCCTCAATTTGTTCTGTTAAACTTGTGTTGTCTTGACGCCCAGACTGCGAAAGGTCTGGAAAAAACAGCCACTCCACAGCTGCAGAAGACATTGTGTAGCTGCGTTCACCGGCTGAGACTGGTGACCTGAACAGCATGCATACAATCAGTGGAGTGCCCCTTCAACCACAGGTCGTTTGCCGTGCAAGGACATTGCAGAATAAAATCAATTTCTAAAATGTTGGTATTGAATGTTAATAAAGAACACAGTCACTGAACATAATCCAGGGTTTTGCTGAGTCAACGTTCTTATCTGCCGATAGAATTGCATCCAAAGTGAAAGGGTCATTGCTTCCCTTTTCGTGATTTGGGCGAACTGAGCCTTTAAAGTAAATGACGAACAGAGTAAAATAGAGAAAGCGATTTGAAGGAGATGACCTCACTGCGAACGATGGTGCATTCAAGGCCTCGCCCAGACATCCTGACGCCGTTCAGCATCAGTCAGCTGTAGCATGAAGCTCTTTGTTCGGTTTTTATTCAAATGCACTTGTTTAGGAGGGGGTGGGTGGTGGTGGTGGTGGGGGTGCACCACCTCCAAAGAGGAATTAATTTTAATACAGTGAATCCAATCAGTCTGATATCAGAAGCCGTGACTTCTCGATTCGATGGATCTGGGATCTCTACTTCAAAGGAACACAACAGGACAGCCACTGAGTCTAAATACAGAAATTTATTAACTACTAACGACTAATACAGTGTAAATGTAATGTCTGATAATTAAGAAGATGCAAAGTGGAGCAAAAGAACGGTGTTAATCAATAGCTGTGTAATGAATTGGGCGATGGTGGGAGAGAATATGATTAGGCTTTCTTTGTAGCTGTAACAGCAGGAGAGCTGCTAGTGCTTCTCCTCCTCCCATCAGCAGCAGAGCTGTTAGCGTCCTCGCCGCTGTCGTCAGATTGTGTAGGTTTTATAAAGAGCGCTGATATTCTGTCCTGACTTTCAAACGACTGCGGTCGATTCCATGTGGTGGGGTACGGTACTGTGATCCTCATGAAGCTGTCAGACCCCATGAATGTAGTAAAACAAAACCACGTGCGCGCACACACACACACACACACACACACACACACACACACACACACACACACACACACACACACACACAACTTTGATTTACACACTAGTACCCGTAATAGACGGTTGATAATCACACACACACAGGCTGTCACACAGTGCTCATCTCCAGCTAGATAGCGGAAGAGCACCTCGGGTCAGTGTGCTATTATTACAGCTTCTCATTCATGCAGTTGTAGTCTGTGTGTGTGTGTGTGTGTGTGTGTGTGTGTGTGTGTGTTGGAAAGATGAGCCCATAGACTGCTGCTCACCACTGCCTCTCTGACAGCTTCACTGACAGTAAAAGGAAAGATGGAGAGTGAGAGTGTGAGAGGGGGAGAGAGAGAGAGGGGAATGAGGGCGTCACAGATGTAGAGAGAGAGAGAGAGAGAGAGTGTGTGTGTGTGTGTGTGTGTGTGTGTGTGTGTGTGTGTGTGTGAGAGAGAGACGCCTTGTATCAAAAAAGTGACAGTGAGGGGCTGCTGAGAAAACAGAGAACAGAGAGAGAGTGAGTGAATGAGCGGGAGTGTGTGTGCGTGCATAAAAATAGACGGAGCGACTGTGAGGATAGCGAGAGACTGATGGAAGCTGTAAAGAGCCGACGGAAGAGAGAGACTGAAGGAGAGAGAGAGAGAGAGCAGTAAGGGAATTAAGAAAACCACAGAACAAGAAGGAGCGAGGCGGCTTTGCGGCTGAGTGGGAGCGCAGACTGGGGGGGGGGTGAAGCAAAGGGGGACCAGTTTAAAAGAAGAGGGGACTGGAGAGCGCAACAGGAGAGAGGGGAGAAAAACGAGAGGAGGCTGACGAAATGGAGAGAGAAATCTGGAAAGAGGATTTAGATAGAGAGAGCAGGGAGAGGAGGGGAGACGGAGAGCAGGAGAGAGTGCGGGAAAAGGGAGTGGTAATTGAGAAGAATGAAAGGCTAAGAGCTTTGAAGACTGTATTAGTTGTACTGTGTGAAAGGGCTATGGATCATTTAGTGACATCGATGTATTGGATTGGAGATAATGGGGATTTATGGTGGCACTTAAGGCCATACCGGCTGAATACCGGCCCAAATTGTCATAATGCAGGACGTGGGGCGGATGGCGAAGGGTACATGGGCGTGTGTCCATATGGAGCGATGTAATGTAAGAGACGAGACAGAATTAGACAGCGGTGGAGGAAATGCTCTGATCTTCTGCTGAACACGTCTTCACGAGTGTAATTCCTCCTCTTAGGATTCTGCTCCAGTAAAAGTCATTTTAGATTATAAGTTACACTCGTAATGATGCAGAATGGCTCCTTTGAGATCCTTTATCATACATCTTTATTTGTTGTATCCATCGCATAACACTTAGCATTGGCAGCTTTGAGGATGTAAAGGGTGTAAGAGTGAGAGGATTTGAAAATCTGTGTTAAGACAGGCAGTCGCAGCACGTTGGGACATCGAACAAATCTTGGGCTCTAATGCAAATTTTCAAAAGTTCCCGAGGCTCAGAGTGGCATCTTGAAATTGCTTGTCTAGTGTGACCAAAACCAGAACAGCCCAGATCCCCAAAATATTAGATTTCTGCAGTGACATGAAATAAAGAAAAACAATAGAGTGCATATATCGAGTAAAGTATTCCCATCTGAAATGAAGCGCAGTAGAAGCCGAGTATATAGGAAAATGGAAATACTCGAGTAAAGTGCTTACTTAAAGGTGCTTAATCACCTCCCACCAATAAATAAATATAGTCGAGACAGAAATAGCACGACGTAATCAAAATCTGCTCCAGCAGCTTTGTGATCCAGTAACAGGACTAATGAACTCTTTCTAAATTAGATGACCTCATCCGAACGTTCAAATCAGACTCAAGTGCTTTCGCTGGCTGTAATCCGATTTGAGCTTAAAAGTGATGACTGTTTTGATTATTTTAAACCCCCCCCCATCAACACCACCCCTCCTTATCCAGGGAAGACGGGCTTCTGCTGAGCACGCACAGCAGTGTTAAGCCATACTTCACTGTCTGCTCACAGCTACACGTTTTCACACCTCTGAGATGCCAAGTAGAACCAGGGTTTTCTACTTTTGGCGACTGAGCTGCTCCACTGGAGTAGCTCAGGGTTAAGCGCCTCGTTCATCCGGCAAAGTTGTTGAATATCAAGGAGGAGTTTTACTCACTCGTTCATTTTGCTTTCCCCACAGTCGTCCAACCGATCCTTTTTATGTGTTGTTTTTGATCCAGATCCGGGGCCGCAACACACGATTGTTTTCTAACAATCACTTTTGTTTGTCAAACGTCAAAATACAGAGAACAATGCATCCATCACCATTCATCAGAGCCTCATTCAAAAAACATTTACTGTAACAATTTTCTTTTATAGTGTTAACCTCATTTGGATATTTTGTCAGTTTAAAACAGGGAGGGATAATTTCACACAATATTCAAAATGTTTGAAGATTTTCTTTGGCTCAGGTGAAAATTTGAAGTAGTCTAAACTGCTTTTATTTTTCATTTCTCACAATATGTCCCACAGACCTCATTCCATTTCTTTGATTATAAAACCAACGTTTCACATCTCATTATTTGGCTTTAAGATTTTATTAGCCTAATTGATTAACTGACTAATTTCAGCTGTAATCCAGAAGTTATGGCCACAAACACGCTTCTCCAGCCTCAAAAGCCCGAACACGCAGGGCGCAGTAATTGCTGCATCCACTTGTTCGATTCTCCTAATATGATTGTTTTGTGGTGGATTGTACGCTTGAGGGTTGAAGCATCGGCCGCCCCAGCATCTCATCTGCATCGCATCACCACCTTGGGGGAAGTTAGTCTCGAGGACGCGGCGCTTGCCCACCTTTGCGTTCGAGGAATGGGAGTGTTATAGAAAAGTCTGGGGCTTCCCATTAAACTTTTAGCAGGTGCTGCAGTATAGTCGGGCTAAAATATTAACGAAGGCGAACGCTACACGCACTTTCCACTAATGCTGCGAAAATATAATTGAATTTTAATGTTTATTTTCAATCATTTATCAGTCATTAAAACACAACTTTGATGATATGATATGTTTTCGTAATGACCTGGTATCTTTGTGAAGTGTCGTAAACTTTTGAGCTGTTTTTAATAGTCACGAATGAAGTGACGAGGTAATGATATAATAAATTGATACTGTAAATTGACCTTAGATGATGACTCGAGAATGTACAGTCAAGCATGGTGGCTAGATAAGCAAATGTGTGGCCTTCTATTTTTAAGCTGGTTTAAGCTCTTTAAAAGAGCTGATATACTGTAACTTCTCTCCATTGATGCAGCATCCAGGGTTTTCGTTTATGCTGATGGCTTTGTGCCGTTTCCTTCACACTGAACAACCATCATTTTTCACACCTTTATTGTTACCTCTACGCCATCAGCTCTGCTTTCTGTCATCTGTTGCATGAACTGGGCCGCAGACTGCTTGTTATGTAGATGTAGAGACCCGGCTTGAACATTAGCTTGAGTGTACATACAGTGTATATCGAGGGTCATATTTTACACTTACATTAAACTTGCATTAACTGCTGTTTTCTGGCCACATGGGAGAAGCAGAAAGAAGCTGCACTCAACACTGATGTATTATCAGCTCATAAAGATGATATGTGGAACTCGTTACAGTGAAAGCATTTTGCCTGTTTACACATCTAGCACATATGGAGCAGCAGTGACATTCATTAGGAGTCATGTTAATGTCCACATGATGACTGCGAGTCCAACATCGACTCTCTTTTAGCATCATACACCAGCCCAACCAATCGCAAATGTAGCTGTCAGTCATAATGTCAACTTATTATAAAACTAAACACTTGAACACACATCAGCACAATAAGAACTACCTAAAATAACACAAACCATCTTTGGGGAAATTGTACTGGCGTGTACTGTGATTCTTTAGTTTGGCCCATGTCCCAGTTGCAAACACAGAGGAGCCTGACAGTGACGACAACCGAAACACTGAGCTGAGAGGAACTTTAGAGCCAGGTTAGAACTGTGAGTCATTGTTAATAATTAGAGATATTGATTATGGCCACTTTAAATATACTTAAAGGGTCAGTTTGCCCAAATTACCTCTGGCTAAGCAGATCGTTTTCAATATCTTTGTCCAGGTTTTGAGATCTCTGCCTCTACCCCAGTGTGTGTGGTCCTCACAGCACTGAAAAGATATATTTAAAAAAAAATAAAAATAAATTCAACCTTTATTTCCAGAAACAATGTCCTGGTTGTTCTGGTTAAAAATACACAGCCAACAGTTTCCAGAGAAATAGTCCCTAGTTTAAAAAAACAAATCGTCCAGAGTATTGAGGAACCTGTTCCTGGTGACAAATGTTACTCTTGAATTTTTCAAATACGTTTTTGAGTCTGTTTGTGTGTCATCATGGCAAAATGTGGTCCCCGAGACACCTGCTGTAGTGGGAACTACTACTGAGGTGATTTTGAGCACTTTGGCAGGTGTTTATGTGTCTGTCTGTCTGTCTGTCTGTCTGTACACAAATGTTCTCACCACATTAGCGTCACAACTGTGCAAGACCCGGTGACAAAACTTTACAGGAGTGTAGCTGACAAAACAATGACGGCCAAGTTTAGAGATGGGCGTGGTCCGACCAATGAGCACTGAGTACCCATGGGTGCTGCGAAGAAAGAAAAAAAGGAAAAATAATCTGCACGACAAGACTATGTATATATTTCTGTAATTTAGCTGAACTAGCTGACCCTTTTAGAGGCAGAATCTGTCGGTTTGTATGTAACACAACCTGTTACTGCTTTCTGGTCCAATTTGCTTGTTGCTCTGCTCGTAGCAGCTGACATGCAAATCTACCCCGATGATCTAATTATGAACTGAGGAAATGTGAATTATGAGTAAATGTGCATCACTGCTGTCTTGGGAAAAAGCACTTAAACTGACTGCATCTTATTTTTTCAGTAATGAATGTGTTGAGTCAGTTCCATGACCCCTTGGGCCTGAAAAACTTATTAAAACTCAATTGTGTGATTTCGAAAACTACTGTTCACAGGAGTCAGTGAGTAAACAAGCAGGATTTCTTCATTCCCTAGTCTGGTTTTGGAGATCGATGGTCTTTAATAAAGGCTATAGACTAGCTTTATTTGTGTGTGCAGAGAGAGAGAGAGAGAGAGAGAGAGAGAGAGAGCGACAGTGACAAAAAGACCCCTCTGAGTGGCGTCGGATTTTTGAAATGCACCTGGAAAGTAAACTAATTTTCTCTGCAGGTCGGAGGACTGGTTATGGTAATAAAAAGAGAGATGTCATTAGATTCAGTGGTATTTGAGGAGTTCTCTGGAGGGGGAGGTGGGGGGGGGCAGGATGCAGCTATAATATCGGTGTGTTTGAGTGACTGAAAGAGTGAGACAGAGGAAAAGAAGTGTGTGTGTGTGTGTGTGTGTGTGTGTGTTTGTGCGCGCGTGCGTGCGTATGTGTGTGTGTTTGCGTGTGCACGCGTGTGTTTTCCAATCTGCTTCCCCGCCACTATCTCTGTCTCCTCTGTGTATATGTTATTCATGAGCTTGACCTACATGCGCCCATGCTTGTGTGTGCACGTGTGAATGTGTGTGTGTCACTCCACGCAGGAGAAAGTGATAAGGTTCTGGTCCACTTTCCAAGATTCACCAACCACTTTCACGCTCTGACCACCCAGTTTGATATTTTTTTATACAATAGAGTGCAATCTCCGGATGACAGTCTCCACTGTGTTTATGCTTTCATACTACTTACTGTAGTGCTGCTGCAGTTGCTCAGGCCCACTTACACCTGCCCAGTTCTTCTTCTTCTACTTCTTCCTCTTCTTCTTCTTCTTCTTCTTCTTCTTCTGCTTCTCTATTGATTCTGCACAGACTGCTGCCAGAAATGCAAAGTAAAGCAAAGAAAAAGAAAAGCGAAAGTGTGAAAGTGTCTGAATGAAAATCTCATATCGCATATTATTAATTAAAACTTACACTATAAACAGACCTGTTTCATTACTCTAAATATAGCTGCAACAGATTGCAATTAAGATGCTGTAGATTTTCTTTACTTGCCAGAATAAATCTCATTTCTTGGGTATTATATCATGTGAAATGCAAGTTTTCTCCTAAGCAGCAGCAAGCGGCTCTAAAGAAAGCTGGACTTAGCGATGTTAGATCTTTACCCTCTCTCGTCCCTCTGGTGTCCTTCAGCATGAAACATCACAGACTGGCCTGGTTAGTAAACATGAGCGCGCTGTGTGCGGTTTACTGATGTAATATTACAGAGGTTGTGGATACTGAAGGGAACGGAAATTTCCAGCTAACTCTTGCTGCCATCTGGAGATGCTAACGTGCAGCGTAGACTTTTGAGAATCACATGAAGTAGCTTTGAGACTGAGGTTTTCTTGACTTATTTCCTCATGAACCGGGACGTTCCAGCAGGATGCGGGTCTTAGAGAATTCGAAAGTTAATGTAACAAGAGGAAACTCTTCTCACACAGTCTGTAGTTGTTATTTTTACCATTTTAGAACTGAAAATGCAATAAACGTAGAGATACACATTTGGAGACGTGGTTATTTCCATCATTGATTTGCGTTTTTTGATTAACTGATAAACAGTATGGTCTATAAAATATCAGAACATAGTGTAAAATGCTCAGAGACAAAGATTATATCTTCTATTTTTTCTCACTGACAGTCCAAAAAGACAAAGATATTTAGTGTACAGTGATGTAAAACAGAGAAATGCAGCAAATCCTCACATTTCAGAAGCTGGAACCAGTGAGTTTTAGGCTCTTTAGCTTGATTAATGACCTAAGAAATATCAGTTTTAACAGTTTTTGTTCATCGACTAATGGATTAATCCTTTCTGCTTTTAACTGTATTTTGGCACAACACACATCTGACTCACGTTACTCCAGCAAAACCTAGTTACCCTGAAGACAAAGACAGACCTGCAGGTTTTATGAGATGGAAAGTTTTATTGGATATAATGATTGTATACATCACTGAATGAGTCAGCAGAAAAAAAGGAAAAAAAAAACGATCCTTTTGAGAGAGGAAAGATATCATATTGCTATAAAAATGTGTGGAAATGCATTGTTCGACGTACAGTGTGGCATATAATGACAGATTGCGGAACAAAACACCCAAGGGCACAAGGTAACTGCTCAGAAAAGGCATTTTTCATTTAATGGGAACAAATGGGGGTCATTGCACCTCCCTACAGTTCTACAACATGAAACCACCACATACCTAATTACAGCGTATTTTTCTGTCACAGCTTATGTGTTTTTTTTTTTTTTTTACTAGTCTCTGGTTAAGATGCAGGCGCCTCCCTCTTGACTGTCCCTCTCCCTTTCCCCTTCTCATCCCTCTTCGCCTCAGGGCGCCTGGACGTGGTGGAGCCCGTTCCGGACGATCCAACATACAATGTGAGCAGCGAGCTCACGCTGGAGGTGAGCCGCAGCGACGACAACGCCCTCATCACCTGCGCCGTCGACCATCCCTCTCTCGCCCCGGGGGACAAGAGGAGCGAGCAGGCTCTGCGGGTGTTGTGTGAGTCAACTGGGAAATAGGAGTTGGGGGTGGGGGTGTGAGAGACAGATACAGAGGATGCTGGGGCAAGGGAGGTAGAGTACAGGATGGACAGATGTGAGAGGGAAATATATAGTGAAACTGCTCTGGTTTTTATTTCTGCCCTGCTCTTCTCCTTTATTGGGCAGTATAGGCACATTTCCCCTCTTTGCAGTTTGACCTCTGCACCAGTAATTTGACATTAGTTACCTGTAATAATGACCACACAGGAACTTAACCTTCCTCTGCTGCCGCACTTGGCCAGAGTCGAGTCACAGTGAATAAGAAGAGCAAGTTATCATCTAAAGTGAAACTATAAATGGAGCCATGTCGGACTGCACTGTACTGGTGCTGCCACCCTGTGGGCGAGCCCACGGTACTGCGTCGCCGTGGGAAAGTGATGTCGTTGTGTAAGGGGTTATGTCATTGTAGGAGGCAGAGAGATGGTGACGCCTACAGGATGCAGATGGGAGTAGATGGAGACAGGGATGAATGAGGCTATCGGTGCTGTGTGCATGTCTGTACGGTTATGAGTCCTGTGTTATGTAACTACACTCTGTGTCTGTGTGTGTGTGTGTGTGTGTGTGTATGTGTGTGTGTGTGTTTGTCTTCCACTTACAGATTCACCTGAGGTGGTTATCTCTCCTGAAAACAATTTGCCCAGAGAGGGAGAGAAGTTTTTTCTGCAGTGTTTGGGCAATGGCAACCCAGAGTAAGACACACAAACACACACACACGCACACACAAACAATCACACACACACACACACACACACACACACACACACACGCACACACGCACATGTCGTTCACACCATGTCTGCCTGTATGTATGTATATGCACACACTTTCTCTGTTACCATATGTACAACTACACATATACACAATTATAAATCCCTATTCACAAAGGGACAGTTGTTGATGTGTTCATTATATAAAATACAATTCCGAACATCCTTTATACAATACAAATAAGTAACATGACTAAACATTAGTCATGTTATAACATTTCCAGGCAGTTCGCAGTATAACCAAGGCTTTTTTAGTCTGTGCCAATAAATAGTGTAATAAGACCATTTGATTTATGCTCAGATTTTACAGGAATCTCAAGTTAGAGGACATAACAGTACACGTGGTACGAAGGAGTATGAAGGAGCCACAGCAGCATGTGGCGTGTCTGTGTAATGATCGATGATAATGTGCTTCAGTAAGGGGTTTATCGTTTGTTTGCTGTGAACGGATGAACAAATCCTCTTGCAAAAACTTTCTGTCTGTGGCTTCTCAAACTGCTCATGCGAGTCTTCCATCCCTATGGTTCTCTAAGATCTTGTTAAGTTCAGGCTGACTACCTGCTGTGACTGCTCGGTTAAGGTAAGGTAGTGGTCATGGCTAGAGGAAACCCAGCGCTGACTTGTTGAGATGCTGTAACATCAGGCTACTTCCACCTTTGCTTATCTCTAGTGTTTGGACATTTGACACATGCAGCGAGGACAGTTTGGGATGGACAGTTAGTTCAGGGTTTGTGTGTTATGTCTTTTTCTCTGTGCGCTTCTGGCCTTCTTTTGTTCTCGACATTCAATTTCTGACACCTTGTCATGCGAGTAGTCATTTGTTCAAACACGTCACGCACATAAGCACACACACACGCACAGTTAGCGAAAACACCTGCTCCGACAAGTTCTCGCGTGTTCGCTGATACAGTGTGTACATAATTTTTCAGAAACACACACAAACAAACTGCAACGCGCGTCTTAAATCCTGCCCACACAAATACACTCTTTCCCCTGGCCTTTCTGCATTATAGATGAACCTCCAGCCCACCAGCCCTATCGATCCGCTCTCCTCCTCCCCCCCTGTCCTCCTCTCCCTGTCTCCCTCCATCCCTCCATCATCGGGTATCTCTCCGCTGCTGTGTCAGTCACAGCTCGTTCACTCCTCTCCGTCTTGTCACGACACCTCCCTGCCCTACTCATCATTCTCCTCCTCTCCCCGTCCTTTCCTATAACTCTCCTCTATCGCTCCCCACACCTTTTCCCTTTAAATTCTCCACCCCTCCTCCTCCTCCTCCTCCTCCTCCCCCTCCTCCTCCCGCCCTGCTATCCTATTACCTCCTCCCTTCTCCTCTTTCTCCTCCTGTCAGCTCATCACAGGAGTGGCTAGGAATAAGACTAGCCAGTTAGTTTGATTGGCGGGTGGAACAGATAGGGGGTGGGGGAGAGGGAGGTGACTGTCATCGCACGTACGTGCTTTAACAGGCAGCAGGGGAGTCGATAAAGTATAGACAGGAGGAAAGCGAGGCATGAGCGGAGTGCCGCGGATGGGGGTTCAATTCCCATTGGGACCTTCTATTTGTTTGTGATACAATAAGACACTGTGGATGAAAGCATCCATTAAACGATGTACTGTCTGCATGTTCTATATGGGAAATAGTCTCTGGTAATAAATGGTTCTATGCAGTTCAAAATAGCCCTGACAGTGCAAGAGTTCAGGGTTCAGCTCCCACTGGGATCACCATTCCTAAAAATGTACTGAACTCACAGTACATGGAGGAGCTCTAGATAAAAGCGTCCGCTGAGTGGCAGAGGCTGCATGTAACAAAAAAAAAAAAAAAAAACGAGGCTACAGAAGAAGAGAAGAGAGAAACTGTCATGGCAAAAAAAAAAAAAGACAAGGGAAGGAGAGGTAGAGAGGGAAGGAAAACAAAGCAACAGGAGAGGCAGAGGGAAGCGTGGGTGGAGGGGAGACAGAAAGATTTGGTGACAGTGACTAAGACAGAGAGGAGGAGAGCAAACAAGCAAAGCCAGTGTGTGTGAAACGGGGGGGCTCAGCTATGTGCACCACCGCCTGTGGATGAGCTAGTGTCCAATCAAATCAGATACAGGTTGCCCCCACAGCTGTCAGTCAAAACCCAATCACCGCGACGACACTTTTCCTCCGACACACCCAGCCACTCAGCTCCCTCTCCTCCTATTGAGCTGTGCTCCCCGATCAAACTCAATGAACGTCACACTCCATCCCGTGGCTCACACTCCTCTTCTCTCTCTTCGTGGTCACATCCTGTCAGGTTCAAAACAATAACTTACCGTATCGAATTCTATACCGTGTTTCCTCGGCGCCTGGCAGCAAGAGCGCTCTAATAGAAGAGAGTGGAATTCGTGCTCTACATTCTATTACATTTCCCATCTATTCAATCAGCACGGCTGGGGAGTGCTCGCAATTGCATCACATTTCTGCTCTTGAAGTCATTTAACCACTTAAACTCCCCAAGACTGTTCACTTAACACATTTACAACTAAAAAGCTTTGCATAACTTTGACTCATGTGAGCAAGGTCATGGCCACAGTTGGAAAACAGCAGGTGACATGTAGCAGGATTACAATAATCTCTAACCTATTAAAAGGTGAGGCAGGCCACATTCTATACTCGTCACGACTGGTGCCGGCAGGACGGCAAAACACAGGGGAAAGGACCCAAGTGCAGACGTTCAGGCGGAACTTATTCAGTTGAAAGATTTATTATAAACAAAAAGGAACATGGCTTTTCGGAGTGGTGAGGCAGGTGAGAGTCAAACAACCAGGGAGAGGAGGCCAACAAGGGGCCAGTGGACAGGGAGCTAAAGAGTGGACCTCGGGATCTCAGGGGAACAGCCCGAGGGCACAGCTGGAGATCTCAGGTCGAGGGCCTGAGGGCAGGACAAAGGTAGAGAAGGAAACCTCAGGTGGCCGAGCAAGGGGTCAGGCAGACAGGTGGAGGCAGGGACAAAAGCAGGACTGCTCCGGTAGCGGGCAGTGAAGGCGGGATCGCTCTCGAGCAGAGCAGGAGGTTGATATGGGGCAATAGTCTGATGAGTCCCGGAGAAAGGGGACTGCTCAAGGTCTACAGGGTCGGAATCCCACAGGATGCTAGCCGACTTGGGTGCAAGAACAGGCTGGCCGTATCAGGGTCAGCAGCAGGACCGGGCAGGATGCTAGCCAACTTGGATGCAGACTGGGGGCTAGCCTACTAGGAGGCTGGCTGGAGGCTAACGGGCCTGAAGCTAGCCGACTGGAGCGCAGGCTGGAGGCTAGCAGCTTGAAGGCTTGCAGACTGGAGGCTGCAGGCAAAATAACCCAAGCCTGACCGTCTGAGAATCAGGCTGAGGGTTGGGAGACACTGGAACAGGCTGCTGGCTAGCAGGCTGAGAGACTGGTGCGTCCTTTAGCCATTCAGACAATCAACTCTTTAGCCGAGGTGTTTTGGACACTCTTTGCGTCCCACCCTCACAACAACCTTTGGGCTCTCGTCCACTCACCGTACAAGCATATGGCAATCCATAAAGTTCACCTCAAACAAAACATCTGTTGGGTCCTTGGTGCAGCCAGAATGTACTGTCACAGCTGGTGTGAGCAGGATAGTGTGGCGAGGCGGACGAGAGTAATACAAACCCTGTCCAGACAGGAAAACAAGTCCGGTGAGCAGTGGCAAAGAAATACGAATTCCGGAAAACAGGCAACAAAGGTCAACACAGAGGTCAGACAGGAAAACACGAGAACCCAGATCATGAAGCTCACAGCAACTTATCACAACACTCGGCCAACTGAAAAGGGGAAACACAAAGCTGTAAATTCACTGAAGACTAATTAACTAATGAGACACAGGTGGCAAAGAAAAACAGCAGGAAAACACAGAGTCAGGAAATAAAAATAACAACAGGTGGTACACATCAGGTGGTAATTTCAAAATAAAACAGGAAACACTAAACAGAGTCCAGGCATGGAGTTCACAAGGAGGGGCAGGTCATGACAATACTTTTCTTGTCAAACAAATCCCATGAAAAGACTAAATTAAACCCACTAACCAGAATTGCCTGACTGTGCGATAAAGCCTCAGTGATGAGCAAAAACTATTCAAAACACGTGAACGGGCCACATCACTGCACTCGATGACCTGTTCCTTGTTCATTTGCGTAATCTTGTTTATTTTGCGTCAACTCTACATATGCTGACCCGCTGCCGTAAATACTCACTAGTGCACCAGGTTAATCCACATTAATCCGCAGCTGAAAATAGTCCCCAACAAATGCACTCATTACTCCCATTTGAGTTACCTTTGCAAGCGCCCAGCCGGATTATCGTTATCGTTATTACTTTATGAAACTGTGATGGCAAACATGTTAGCAAACAGTGGCATATTTACACATCTAGCGGACACTGGGCAACATTTGAAGTCATGTTTGTGTCCACCTGGCAAATTTGAATCCAATATTTACTCTTCTTTTGGCTCCATTTTGTTTCTCTACTAACTCCAGAGGGAAACATCTGTCACTTAAGCAGTTAAATGCTCCACTTCCCTCAACAGCTAGATGCTGACTTTGTCCATCTGTTGTTTGGTGCTGGGCAAGGAGTGACAGTGGGCAACTGCCTGTTGTGTCTGGAAACTGGGCTGATGAGAGCTGACTGAATCAGAATGGTTAAGATGTGGGCTGTAAAGCTTTAAATATGTCCATTTTTTTCCAGAAACCAGTTGCCTTGACACGACGTGCCACAGACTGGGTAGAAAAAGCCAGAGAGTAATGAGTGTTGGACTAATGCATTGTGGGTCTCCTCAGGGATTTGGTGAAATTAAAAACAATATAAAATAACACCAGACTTATCCTTTTTAAATGTAAAAATACTGATCAGATGACAGACACTTGTGTTGTTACTAAAGTGTTGGATTATTTAAATTTCCAATACTGGCGTAATTTAACACATTTTATATTAATAATAATAACAAAATCACCCTAAGCTTTTTTCTTTTTTTTTTAAAACATGGTAACGTTAAAGTCAGAATGCACCAAAGTAATTGCAATGAAGAATGTCTTCAGGCGTATCATCACTTGTGTGCAGTGTTTACTGATACATGCGTGCTAATTGAAAAGCTTCCACCTAAGCAGAGCTCATAGCCGAGAATAAAACACAGGTACGCTCCATGGATATTGTCGGCGTGGTCTGACCAATCAGCTGTCTGCACTTAAAACTAGCAGCCGTATAACAGAGATTGACTTTTGAGCATTATGTTTAATAACACCACACGAGTTACAGCCTGTAAATGTGAAGTTAATTGTTCAGATAATTGCATATTAACTAGCATTTGGAGGCAGCGTAATACAACAGCTGATTACATTTTATTGCAGGTAACCTGACGACGTAGACAAAGAAGGTCAGGACGGTTTTTCCTTTTTTTTTTTTTTGGGAAGAATATTCATCCGGTATTTGCCTCTGTGCAGCTGAGTGAACACTGGAGCTCTTTTTAAGCATTGTCAGGATTTATACTCCTAAAAATGACACACATTCAAAACTTTGAGCTTCACAGTGAGTCCACAGTCTCCCTAGTGTTTGCTCAGCAGCAGGTGTCAAGGGAGCAGACGATTAGCTTTCACTCACTTTGAGAATTCTTCCCAGCAGCAACAACACAGAGTTGTTGTGGGTTTTGCCTCTCAGAGTCTTCCAGTTGGGTTTTAGAATATTTGTCTGAAGGAGTTTGGTCTTAAGAGCAGCAGAGTTCAAACCTTTAACGGTTACTGTACGAACGCCCACCTGGCCACCACCTCGAAGTCACAGATTTCACCTTTAGTTGTCGATGAGAGTTCTTTTTTTTTTTTTTTTTCACATTTCGAAGAACGATTAATCAGTCCAACACACTCAGGTCTGTCCCCGATTCAGACTCCCCGTCATTGTAATTACTGTACAGCGCTTAAGGACTCGCTCATTTACATAATTGATTCTTTTATCAAGGCACGTCTCGCTATCTCTCTCATACACAATCTGTTATGCAGAATGGATTTTTTAACGCAGGCTGATTTGAAATGCTGATCTTCATTCTGTTGTTTTCTTCTTCTTCTTCTTCTTCTTCTCCCTCCATCTCTTTTAAGAGCTCTTCTCTTCTTCAAGCTGCGACACTCCTCTCGAACCCCGTCCTTCTTTCCATCATTTTCTTCATCGTTCCTTTTTTTTTTCACTTGTTCTGTCTGCTGCGACAACTCTTCCCCTCCCCCTCTTTACATCATTCATTCTCTCCATCCTTTTCTCTTGTTTGTTCTCGCCTGCTCTCCTCTCACGCTTTTATCTTCTCTTTTTCTGTCTTCATTCCTCCCAGCCTTCTCACTCCTTTATCCATTTCTTCTTCTTTCCCTTCCTCCCTCTGTTTCACTCTTGATGATTTCATCTCCTCTTTCTCCTGCAGCACTTGTCACAGCTCCCTTCTCCTCTCATCACTTCACCTCTTTTTTGTATTTTTTATTTTTTTTTACTTTAAGTTACTCCTTTGCAAAATGTGCACAGCGTGTACAGTTCAACTCAGGACTCTTATTCTTTCTGTATGTCTCTTTCTCTCCCATGTCTCAGGCCCACCACCTACATGTGGGAGAAGAAAGATGGAGAGCTCCCCCCACTGGCCAAAGTCGACGGTGCTTTCCTGCGCTTCGAGATGCTCAACAAATCAGATAATGGCGTCTACCTCTGCCAAGTCGACAACGGCATAGGAAACAACCAGGGGGAGTACACACTCCTGGTGCAAGGTAACGAGGAAAAGTGAAAAGAGGGAGGGAAAATGAGCCAGGAAATGGGGTGTATGGTGGGGGAGAGATGGAGAAGAGAGGGATTAATGTAGAGAGAAAAGTGAAGAGGCTGGGATGTCTTCTTTTACGTTTCTTCATCACGTTTTTTTTATTTTTTTATTTCTTCTGTCGTTTGTTGTGGTTTTGCTTGTACTTCTTCCATCTTTTTTTCTCTTCTGATTTTCTTTCGTTTCTTTCCTCCTGTTTTTGTTTGTTGTTTTGTTCTTTTTTTTTCTCATCCAACCGCGCTACCACCACCACCACCACCACCACTGCTTACCATCCAACCGCTTTCACTCGTTCTTGCGCTTCTTTCCCTTCGCTTTTATGTGCCCTCGCTCGTTTCGATCCACGGCCATTTTTGCGCTTTGCTTGCCGGTTCCTCCTCCCCAAGATCCCATGGACCCAGACGCCGTGGACACCACCTCCCCCTCCCCTGATTTTTCAACCTCTACCTCCTCCCTCCCATCCTCCTCCCCTCCTGACACCTTCTCTGGCTCCGGCTCTGATTCCGCCTACTCCTCTTCATCCTCCTCCCCTCCTGACCTCACCTCCACTTCCTTCCCTGACTCCTCCCCTTCTGCCAACCCATCAAATGCTGACATGTCGACCACCGTCTCCGATTCCTACACCACCACCACCATCCTCTCCAACGCCCTCTTCCCCGACCTGCCATTCTCTCACTCCCCCTCGTCCCCGGCTGCTACTCCTCCCTCCTCTGCAAGCAGCGCTCCGTCCACTGCCACTCCCACCTACCCCTCCCTCGCCTCCTCCCTTACTCCCTCAGTTTCCGTCCGGCTGAATGGAGTTTACACTTTCACAGGTAAAAATCATCTGAGTCACACACTTGGACACACACTTGCAAACAAGAGAATTGTGAGATGTTTAGTAATGGAGCGGAAAAGCAAACACCATTTACGTTTCTACTTTTGTTATTTTTATCCCTCAATACACAAATTGTGCTTGCACTGTGGACAGCGGGAGTTTGTTTTCCATGGACACACATACACACACACACACACACACACACACACACACACACACACTCATACGCAAAGCTTGGCAAAACAAAAGCACATAATGAAGGATAAAATGGCATTTGTGTGTCCATGTCACAGCTGTTTGATCTTTTTTTTTCTTGTTTCCCTCTTTCCTCCTGTTAATAATCCCTAATCCCCCAACTACCCCCCCAACACTCACTCCTCCACTCATCTAACCATCCATCCATCCATTCATCTAAACATCCAACAATCCATCTACTCATCCACTTGAGAAGATGCTGCAGAGAACATTGCAGGTATAACTTTTCCACCAGTCATCTGTAGTTCTGACTCTCTGTCGTTCTAACTTTTCGTCCACCTGCCTGTCTGTCCGTCCGTCCATCCGTAGTTCTGTCTGTTTTTTGTCTGTCCGTCAGTCTGGATAAAAAAAAAAAAAAAATAGTCTGGGGACCCTTTGAACTTCAGAGCAGAGGGATGAATATTTCATACTCCTGCCCACGTAATACTTTGTTGTTGCCCATACATGCACAGACACGCTCAACACACCATCTCACACACACACTCTCACTAATGCAACACGCATCAACACCAAAGTGTTCGCACCACACATTCACGTCTATCTGACAAAGACACACACACAAACGCTAGCATGACCCCTTAAGTGGTACAAGTCATTTACACAGTGTTCCACTTCCTCTGTGTGTTTCTGTATGTGTGTGAGTGGTTTTTCTTCTTGTCTGTGTGTGTGTGTGTGTGTGTGTGTGTGTGTGTGTGTGTGTGTGTGTGTGTTAGCACTCTGGAGGGAGGGGTCAGGCTTCGAGGTGTTCTTGGGTCTTGTCTGCTTTCCTTTGATGCTGACAGCAGGATTTATGGGCTCATTCTCAGTCTCGCCTCGTCAGCATGCCCCTCTCACCTCCACGCCGGCCAGCCGGAGTGTGTGTTCCACTCTCTGTGTGTGCGTGTGTGTGTGTCATTCTGACTGGTGCTCAGAGTCTCCCCCCTCCCCACCCGGCCCCACCCCCTCTCTTCTCCCTGTTCTCTTTCTGCGGCTGGCCTCTGGTTGGCTGTTGTCATGCCCCTTCACTCCTCTAACTGGCTAAAATGTGACTTTTTTTTCCCTCCAAAATTGGTCGTTTACCACATCTGTTGGTGTCCCAGCTGGTTGTGTGTGTGTGTCCCTTCCCTCCCTCCTCAGTTACAGTTTTGTCCACATCTCTAGTTGTCAGTGTCTCTTGTTGTGCCTCTATCTCTCTGTGCCCTGATTGGGTGTATACGAGCTGGCTATTTGTTCCTCTGACTGGTTGAATTCTTGCCCTCTTCATTGGTTTGATCCCTCAGACGTTCACCTAGTGCAAGACGGTCTCTCGTTCCAGCCCCCTTTCCTTTTTGCTCCCTTTAAAAATCGTTTATGCTTTTCAATGTGTGAAGTGCTGCTTCTGAGTTGTGCCTATCTGAGTGACTTTCAAATTGACACCCGGCGTTTGATCCGTTCTGAAAAGTCAGGCGAAATAAATGATGTATCAAATTATTTCTGCGTAGATTGCTTTCTTCTCCAAGGGGCAAGTAACCAGAGAGTCTGAAACGAGGCAAAGTGGGAGGGAAAAGAAAATATCAAATCTCCGCTGTTGGGTGAAAAACCTGAATCTCAAAAATTGTCAGAAGACAAAGAGGTCTTGTTTTCAGCTTGATCTCCAAATAAAAGATTTCTATATTTTTCTGTAATGAAATCATACTTTTACTATGCAGATTATGCAACATATACAAGTATATTCTACCTATATAAAGGATTTTGATAATACATGTCAATATTGAAAATGTACCGTATGCTGAAAACATTATTATATATTATATATGTGTTTATTTCTTCCTTTTTCTTCATCTTTGCTCTCTCTCTCTCAATAAGTCAGTATATATATATATATATATTTATTTATTTATATATATGTATACAGTATATATGTGACAAAAGTTGTCGGTTGTCAGTCACACTAGTAGTGTATGCCGTCATGTTATATTGTGTTGTGCTATGTGATGTTATGTTTTGTTATGTCATGTTATGTTATGTCATATAATTTTCCTTGTCCTTGTCTTGCGTCACCAAATAAAAAAAGAAAGCATTATTATTATATGTTTATTATACTTTTCAAGAGTGTATTAATGCCTCTGTTAGTTTAAAGTACTATATTTTCATAAATACAATTTTAATTTGTGTATTAATTGTACTTTACAGTATAAGTATAAGTAGTAAAAGTGACAAAATAACAATGTTGAAATTTAGATTTGAATTTGCTAAAGTGCATTTTTCAAAAATATATGTTAAATACGTGTATTAAACAACATTAAAATTCTACTCACGTAATAGTTAATGAGACTAATCCAATTACATGTTTGCATCAAGCTGACAAGCTTCCCTCATTAATGAATTTCAGATAAACATGTGCTACAAGTATATGAAGCATACTTTCAGAAAGTGTACTTGAGTATGCTTTCTCAATAATTGGAGATCCAACATGGCTGGATTAATCTGCTAGTTTCATTCACCATGTCTGGGTTAAACTAGCAGATAACTTTAAATTTATATTTAATCAGATTATTACAAAAACTGATTCCGGGGCTTTGGGGGCTCCTGGAGGTTTGGGGCCCTGGTGTAGTTGCCTGCATCCCCTGGTTGGTAATCCAGCCTCAGATTCCTCAAGCCTGAGCATTTTTTCAGAGTTTTTTAATCCGAAGAAGAGCATAAAATCCTTCAGTCAAAGTCAAAGTCAGCTGAAGGGGCAAGGATTTCACCCGACATCAACAGCGTGTCCCCACGAGGTTCTTACAAGTGATTGGGACTTGGTTGGTAAAGTGCACAATCCTGCTGCATGTTAGTCACGAACAGTTTTTTAAAGAGGGTGACATGGTGGCCTCTTTTCTTTCGCCTGGCTTTTTTCATATCCTCGTCTTTGTCTTCTGAAGGTTTGCCTCTGTGCCTGGGTATTATATATTGACAAGTCTTCTTTGCTCCCCTGTTCTTTTCTTTTCTTTCTTTCTGCCTTCTCTCTGTCACTCTCCCCATTATTCTCTCTCTCTTTCTCTGTTTCTGTTGCCTTTCATCATCTGTCTCCCGTTTCCACCAATATTTCTCTGCCACCCCCTCCGCCCTCTCTGCTTTCAATCTCCGTCTCTTTTTCCCCCTCTCTCGCCTTATTTCGTACTGTCTCATTTTCTCTTGCTGTTTTGTCTCTTTCCCTTTCATCCACTTTCCATCTCACCCACTCCTTTCCCCTTCTCCTCTCCTCTCTCCTCTTTGCACCTCTTCTGTTCACCTCCGTCCTCTCAAGACCCCACAGCCATGTTGACCTCTTCGGGGGTGGACCATGCTGTGATCGGAGGGGTGGTGGCTGTTATCGTCTTCATCCTGCTCTGCCTGCTCATCGTCCTCGGCAGATACCTCATCAGACACAAAGGTCACCTGCTCACAGACACACCCACACACAGACAAATGAACACGAACACACTCATGCATGCATGCATGAGCGAACACAGAGATACACTTGCATAAATATGGATACATGCGTAGCGAGACAGGATCTCACACGTACAAACATGCATATGCATACAAATGCAGGGATACACAAAAATGCAAATGCAGTCACACCTAAATATAAATCCTGAGCATAAACCTCAATTATTTTACTCTTAAAGCAGAATAAGAAAATGAAAAAATGTCAATAGGTGAATGTTTATTCATTGCCTTTTAATGCATTTTGGTTCACACAACTTCCTGTGAGATTAGATTTCCTGACGTCAGCATGTTTTCACTCCTGTGACCAAATATGGGATTTAAAGTGATTTGGTAGAAACTCATTGCTTACTTACTGAGATCAGCTTGAGCGCTCCGCTCGCTCTTAGCTCTCTCTTTCTATTAGCTCTCTCTCTCGCTATTCAGCTATATTCACTTCCCAGAATTTCCCTTTTGGAATATAAACAAACAAGAACAAAGCAAATTCAAAAAGGCTCAGCTCCAGCAGGGGACATGTGAAATTTAAATGGTAATATAGACATGTTTTGGCACCCACATGGGGGCAGTTGATGCATACATGCCCTCCACTATCACCACAGTGAGCCAGATTCAATCCCCGGTTCCGGTGCCTCCAGCTGGCCCAGAATATTGAACACGGCTACCTGTTGTCCAGTGTTCACAGGTGCCGCAGTCTCTGAGGGATCATATCTTTGTTGCTGCTCTAGTGACTCCCTCTGGTTGGATTAAGCACCTGTGCAGAGGTGGGAGTGGGATCTGGGGGGGATAATGTGAAGCTCCTCATTGTGTGGTGACTGCATGTGTATAAGTCTGTGGGCCAACAGAGGAGTGAGCAGTTCTAAGCGCTGCTGTACAGAAAGACTTGGTCAGTCCTTATCATTATATGAGACTAAACAGAGATAGTTCTCACTTACAAAGCACAAAAACAGCTGATTGAGACACTGATATGTGTACGTACATATTGTGAAATGGCCTGAGAATGATACATCCTGAGATTTTTACCAACGTTCAATCCACATTAAAAGTAGTTTGACAAAATAATCTTAACTTCTCTGGTGCTTTCAATGACATCTCATGGTTTTCATCAGCAAATGGATGGTCAGACAAGTCCGAACAGGTGGTTGTATTTGGGGGGAAATGTTGTAAACCCATTAATTCAAAGGTATCAACTCATGACTTTGACCCCTTCCCAGATTTTGCTGTTGTGTTCACAGACAGCTGCTGTCGTCCAGGGTCCTTCCTGTTTACACCAGTGTACTGTTGCCAACAGTTGTTGCACGTTCCCATATACAACCACCATTTATCATGTGACCGAAGCTCCACGTCTAAGTCGCTTGATGACACATGAGTTGAGTCCCTGACGTGATTCAATTCTGTTGGCTGATAAAAAACAGTGACGTGTCAGTGAGAGGTTCAGAAAACGCTTGTACATGGACCTTAATTCATGTTTATTTTGTCAAACTTCTGTTTCCATTTTCAAGATACTAACTTTTAAAGTGAGATTAAAAAAAAAAGTACCATCACAATCTGGGTAGAATACATAGAAATGCATAGAAAACCAGGAGTTATGAAGTAGCTGTGGATCTTTTCAGATAAGAGCGCATGTTGTGTTGGAGCATGGTCTTGTTGACACTGGCTTAAAGGAGCTATTTGTAAGTCACATCTTTTCTTCTTCTGAAGATAGCATGCTAACCAGCTAGCACTTTCCAATTGCGACTCAGTGTAGCCTCCTACCTGCCCTGAAGACGTAGCGCTGCCTAGAGGGTGTATTTTAACCTCCTGTGTTGTAAACACAAAGATGGCAGAACATCTTGTCAAGCAGCAATTATCATCACCTGCTCAAGCCAAGAAACCATGTTTAGTAGTAGAGAAAACTTGCAAATAGCCCCTTTAATGTCGACCCGTTATGCATTGATGTAAAAGTAAAAGCTTTGTAGATGTCTAGGATACATAGTGTATAACCTGTGTTTCATATAAACACCTTTTTATCAGTTGGTCTCCCAGCGTGCCCCCAGCCTGAGGAAACCTTCACCACATAATAATTCAAACACATTAAAAACAAAAAGTTCTTGAAAACACCTGAGGTGATAGTTTAGGCATCATATTGGAACATCTCACCACTCAACTGTTTATAACAGCCTCTACCCTGCTGGCCTTCTGTCATTTTTCAGTTCCAGTGTTTGACTTTTACTGCCTCAGCAATCTTATTCCTCCTCCCTCTTTCTATCTCTCTTTCTCTCTCTTACTCCATCGGTCTCTTTTCCCTCCCTTTCCTTCCACAGGAACGTATCTGACCCACGAAGCCAAGGGCTCGGACGATGCCCCCGACGCCGACACAGCCATCATCAACGCAGAGGGAGGCCACTCTGGAGCAGAGGACAAGAAGGAGTACTTCATCTAGATAGAGCATGGAGGAGGAGGAGGAAAAGTTGGAGGACGTGGAGGAGAGGAGAGGGGAGGAGTGAAGGAATAAAAACTCCATTTTGTTTTCACAACGCTTCAGTTCTTCACTCGGTTGGAGGGATGATGGAAGGGGAAGGGAGAGAAAGAACTGTGGACAGGATAAAGTGATTCAACTGGTACTACCCTCTTTGCATTGATACAGGGAAGTGAGATTTTGCACTGACATATGAACGAACTGTAGTTACACACTCAAACACACACATACACACACACACACACACACACACACACACACACACACACACACACACGAGTCAATTTTGGGGAAAAAAAAACTCTTCTCACCCAGACTCGAATGCTCGTAGACGCTCAGATTAACAAACACGAGCCTCCTACTAACACGTCTGAATTATGACACATTAACACATTTTTACACAAAGCATCGTATCCTATTTCTAACTGTCAACGCCTCGAAAAAGCAAAATTGTAACTCACATTCCTGGCATCCCTAGCTGATATTTCACTTCTCACCACCCATGCCAACCTGTCTCCTCAATATTTAAACCAAACCAGCTCTGTCTTCTTTTTTTTTTTTTGTCCTCATTCTCTCTATACGACAAGGCGGTATCCCTCTGTAAACACCCTCGTGGCAGAGAAATCCATCTAAATTATTAGTGACAGACATAATCTCCCTCTCTCACTGTTTAATCTTTTTATGCCATCAAACTTCTTTCTGTGCCCTCACGCACTCCCGGTACGAGCCCACGTTTTTTTCCCTCAGCGCAGCACCACACAACATGTAACACTCATGCAAAAATAGCATTCCCACCTTGCGCTACAAAGCCGAGGAGCTCCAGTATACATATATAAATATATATATATATATAGAATTATATAGCATTCTTTTTACTTGACAGAAAATGTTTGGTGTGCTGTAAATACACTCTCTCTCTGTACTCTTTCTACCTTCTGTCGCCTTCTACCTATCTTCCCTCTCTCTCTCTCTACATCTCCCTCTCTCCTGTATCTCATACAGTCTGTTACTGCATTACAGTAACTTATATACTCTTAAAAAAAACGCCTGCCTGTTTTTATTACATGCGTGGAAATGCAGAGTCGAAAATATCAGTATCTGGGGAAAAAAATAATAAAAATAACAATGATGTTGCGATGAAAACTAACCTTATCTGCAAATATTTGTATGAGGAACGTTTTCCTTATTTTTTTTTTTTTTTTCTTTGTTATTTTTCTTCCTATTTGGTTTCTTGGGACTTATGAGGGATTTTCCCTCGTCAGTGTCTCAGTGTGTTACCGTCAGTGTTAACAGTTTACAGTGTCTGTCAGTTTGTCAGTCCAGGAGTCCATAATCTGATTTGATTTCCAACTTGTGGTTCGATTTGGAGGTTTAGGGTTTCGATGCTGTTTGTTCTCTTCTGTGCCCCACCTCCACTGCCGCCATTTTATCCCCGCTTAGCTGGCCCCTCCACTCCCAAACACCGAACTGTAGCAAAACCTCGGTCGAACACAGTTTTCAAAAAAGGTGTCAACATGTTCGGTGGAGCTTTTTTCCTGGAGTATCGCTGCGTGCTCACGGACCGCTGCAGTCTTCTTTCCACTCGGCCCTGCTGAACGCACCTCTCGCCTCCACCTTTTTGTTTTTTCTCCCTGCAGCAGACTGCTTGTCTTGGCGCGGCCACCTGGCGCTAAATTCATTGAGTAGTGACATCATGACTTCCTCTAAGAAGCTGGCACGGTCGCTGTTTCGGGGAGGTGAAAATGCTTGCTTGCTTTCCACTACGGGGCCAAACAGGACTGCCTACATACATTATGACAAACTTCCTGGCAAAAAAAAAACAACAACAAAAAACCTTCTCTGTTATTGTTCCTCTTTCTTTTTTCTCTGTGTGTGTTACTGCGAGCAGGAATCATTCGCCAGCTTAGCAAAAGGTTCCCATAAATGAACAGTGTTTTATTAAGGTTGGGAGTTCGCCTTGGCACTGGTAAGCTCCACTTGGCCCGGTCGTGGAAATTGATTGCAATCTAACTAAGAGGCTCTGGGCCCCAGACTGTTCACATGCCAAGGTTTTCCTTGGTGGGCAAGGTGCCGAGCCGGAGTCTGGGCTGCACTAACACTGAAGAAAGTCATTTAGGAACTTAAATGTCCTCTTCTCTTTTATTCCCTCCGCTCCGCTCGTCCATTTCTTTTCATTCTTTAATTAATCATCCCGTCTACGTCCTGATCCACCTTCACCCGGTCCTTCTTCTCCCTCATCGCTCCCCCCTCCCCTCCATCTCTGGTAATGTCTGATTCTCCTTGCTGGTCTCTCTCTCTCTCTCTCTCATTCAGGAGTTCATGTAGACGTACAGTAGAAGTAGCGTCTCTAGGTTTTTGTCGGCGTTCGCTGATGGGTCTCCGCGGCACTTTTTCTGGAGTGTCCCGGAGAGGAATCCATTTGCTGTTGTCAGTCTACCCGTAGACAGTTATGTCTGTGATAGTTTTTTGTACACCTTTTTTGGGAACGTTCAGGGATTGTGCTTTTCGTACCTTTCCCCCGCATTATCGTTAACTGCTACCTAGCTGGCTGCTTTTGAATGAAGGAGCCAAGCTAGAATGTCTATAAGCTAGCTATACCACAAAGAGTAATGTGACCTGAAGCAGGGTCAGCTGATGTTTTCTTTTCTTCCTAGAGCTCTCGGTTGAAATCTGGGGTGGCCACGTAGTAAACTTGGCTTAAACAGTGTTTGAATTCCGTTGCACATGGTTTGGCAACTTTAAACGAACCGAGGTGAATATTTCGTCGAAATTCGTAACACTGTTTATCTCATGTTTTCTCTGCAACACTCTATAGCCTTTCACAGTAAACATGTCTGCAGACCAGAGGACGGGCTTTGTCTCACGGAGCTCGTTGTCCACTTTGAAGAGATACCTTTGATTTGTATTAAACCCCAGTCTAATTCTGCTCTATGAATGGAAAAAGAAATACCTGCCTCATACTCAAAAAGTGTAGTGTCTTTTAAAAACTAATGGACCTGTATTTGCCTGTAATTTATCGTCCTGTCCTTTGTCTTAGTTAATGTGCTAGCATGTAGCTTGCATGAGAAATGGTTGGAAATGTAGATAGTGTTGGAGATGAGAAGTGTCGACAGGCTTCTCTCATGAGACAAGAGCGGCGGTCCGCCCAGCTGACTTCCCTGCTGTTCTCTGATCTGCAAACATAGGCCGTGTCCCAGTTAAACCCATCTGTACCTCCACAACACTGCAGTGCTCGAGGGGAGCGCTGAGGCAACGAATGAAGTAGGAATTATCCTGCTTTCCCCCGCCGCTGCTACATTACAACCACACTGAGGTACATTGGCGTTGAGTGGGGCCTGTGCAGTCTAATCCATATTTCATTGCATCAGTGCAGTAATGACAAGCTGTCACCAGATGCCAGCAAACAGCAGCTTTTCTTGTCCCTCTTCAGTCAGGCCGAGCTGTCCTGCCCCATCACATGACGCTCACCAAGTCCTCTTCAGGCAGTCGCACACTACCTGCCGCTCATCTCTTTTCTTTTTATAGTATAAGCAAATTGATTTTTAAATTATGTTTTTTAAAGGGTGTGCATAATCTTAAATGTATTACTTTCAATTCAATTGATAATCATTTTCTTTTTTTTTTTAATTAGTTTTTTCCAAAACTTGAAGGTTAGAAATTTTAGTTTTCGCGCATTTTATTGTTTCAACAACCATTTTTATATAATTTCATGTATATAGTGTTGCCTTTACTCTTACAAGCGCACCTGTACACACTTTGCACACACACTTTGGGCACATGCACATGCACACACACATATCTGGATATGCACGGCAGGCATGACGTCTGTGACTATGGTGTATTTGTACATATGTGTGTGTATGTGTGTTTGTGTATGAGTGTGAGGTGTGTATTAATTGACCCAAACAGGCTCCGGAGACACTCCTGTGTGTGTTGCATTCACAAAAAATGTAATTATAATTTTCGACGACTAAAACAATGTCTTTCCTTTTAGCATTATTGTTTCTGATGAAAAGTCTTCCTTTTGAATAAATGTCCATATCACATGAGAATAGTGCTGTCATGTATGTTGATTTGTACTATCGCTGATGATGTCATCAAGGCCAGAGCCAACCGCATGCTGTGGTGGGTTTGCCTCTGTTGGCTCTTATGTTCATACAGTATTTGTTTTATTTGGGGTTTTTTTGGTTAAAATACCAGTTCAGTTGTTGACTTCAATAAACATGCATTTGGGTTAATTTCACCTGTATTGTTGGTTCTTCCTCTTCAGAAACATTCAAAATCAAATAAAATCTCACATTAAACACACAAATCGATATCTCCATAATGTGTTTAGTGTTTAATATTCTAATCTAGTATTGATCATTTAGTACGATACAAAACAGGACTAGAGTGGGTTATTTCATGAGGGTAAATATCTTCCATTGTTCTCTATTGAGCTGTAAAAAAAAAAAAACTGAAAACGATCTATTCCATGATATATGGACATGAGAAAATAGCTCACGAATCCAATAATCACTGAGCGTAACAGTGTAGATCATCAACAGGTTATAAAAAAGCCAGACTCCATCATCGTTTTCTACTGTGCAGTTCGACAACACGTCCAACAGAGGGCAGTGCAATGCAATAATTCAAAGTTCCTTACTTAGAACAAGAAAGGTCAGCTGCTTATGAAATTAGGAAAAACACTGACTGAGTTCTACTAAATTTCATTTCAAATTGGCAGCAGTCTTTATCACATTATTACTAAAATAGATACTGTAATTCTTTGTTTCTCTCATAGAGGAACAAGTATACTGTATAAAGGCCCCATGATCTCTTGATCTTTCTTTCTTTGATGTTTCTTCTTATCTTTTTCCTTCCTCCCATCACTCTGTACTGTGGTTTGGGGAATATTGTTATCACGTGTTGATACTGGGATGGATGTTAATGATCAGCCTTACATTGTACACATGCTACTAGTTAATTACACAGTAAGAAGTCACACCGCTCACACAGATGGATATCTGTAACTCTGTCCAGCTGTTGGAGCATTATGGGACTTGTTTGTGCTGAACTTGTTATTAAACGTCCACGTATTCTGTGAACAAAAAGTTATCTGGCAAGACTTAAAGTACCAGTTGTCACCAAAAAAATATGATCTAGTTCAAACAGAATAAAATGTAGGTGCCACAAAAGTGGGCGATGATTTGATTAAAATACCATTTTCAATACTACTTTCACCAAATGTGTATTCTACAACATAATGTATATTTGCATATATATTTGCAGACAGTGAAGTCATGTGGCTGTTTGATTTCTTTTGGCTTTTGTTCAATAAAATTTGGAAATTTTCCACAAGGTCCCTGCACTGTGTGCTGTGCGTGAATACAACATTGTTAACATAGCAGCTCACAGGTTTTACTGTGGTCAATCACAGACCAAGATTTTATAGAGAACACCTTTTTATAATATATAAAAAATAAACTCATTGATCCGAATGTTAGACAAAACAGTGGCTCTGAAAATTCAAAAGGTAGACCTGAAATTCAAAGGATAAGATTTGGCCCTGACATCTCTTTCATGTTGATTGACAGGATTTTTTTTTCATATAAGGAGTAACAGTAGACAATAAAGTCCAGGTTCTTCTTGTTTTCTGACGCTTGTAGCCTCTAAGAGCTCAGTGTTTCTGTAACATTAAATATTCACGACTTCACAAAAATGTAATTTGGATTGTTGCTTATTAAGATGTTAACTCATTATCAGGACACATTAGGTGTTGTTTTTCACACTGACTGACAGTGGCCTAGGACATAAGCAAACAACCTCACAACTGTTGTCACATTTAGATTTGGACTTGCCCACTTAACATCAATTATCAAATGGTTGATAAGAACAAAACGGTTTCTAAGATTCATTCATTCTAACAATCAGTATTGTGAGAACGGGACAGAAGCAGCTGTTATGAAACAGCTGAGATATGAAACACAAAGAGCTCATTGTTCATATGGTTCTTTTCTTATAGACAGGAATATAGGCTGCCGGTAATTTGGCAGGTTACTGATTGGTCCTTTAATTAATGTCATAACTGTACACCTACTCTATGTATTATTATAACCTGCTGTAAGCTGCACTCAGTTATGAATTTAAAGCTTTTAATGGTTAAAGTTTTCATGCTCAAACCGCAGTTCTCTCTGTGGCCGCTGGAGCGCCCCCCTCCTCTCTATGGAGTCCAAAACGGAGATTTGGAACGGGGAGGCGTGGAGGAGGTGGAGGTGCTGGTGCTGGTGGTGGTGGTGGAGGAGGGAGGGGGTGTGTGCCACTGATTGTATGAGAGAAAGAGAGAGAGAGAGCGAGAGAGAGAGAGAGAGAGAGAGAGGGAGAGAGGAATTCAGTCCTGTTTAAATGGGAATCCAGAGCGCAGAGAGGAAAAAGGACTCAGACTGAAAAACCAAGAAAGACAGAGAAGGCAAAAAAAAAAAAAGTGGAGACAGATTTATTTTACGCACGGGGGAAAAACAGGGAAACGAGTTGAAGAAAGGAAAGGAGGAGGGAGGAAAAGAGGCATCAGGATTTTTTTTTTTTCCTCTAAATTTGGCTCCTTTCACTCTCATGACTCAAAGAGGATTCCAGTTAAAGTCAGCCGGTCGGGAGGAATTGATGGTGTCTTTTCGGGGGAGCAGAGCCGAGGGGAGGAATCTGAATGCGCTCGGCTGAACCATGCCAGCCTTGTGGATCATAACTTTGGCGATCACTTTGAACCAAGGTGAGAGATGTTTAAACACACTCAGGCTGAAGTGGCTGGGGCTCGAGCAACACAGGAAACTTTCTTTTTATTTCCTCTTTATTTCTTTTTTTTTTCTCCTTGTTGCCCTTCTTCTTCTCTCTGCTGTGTGCGGGCGTCAGTGCGCTTTGTGGGTGTCTTTCTGTCTGTGCTTGTATGTACTACTGTGCGTCTGTGTGTCTGGCAACGTGTGCACGCGCGTTGTTGTTGTTGTTGTGTGCGTGTGTTTGTGTGTGTGCGCGCGCGCGCTTGTAAATGTGTTATGTTGTTGTAGATTTGTGCCGCCCTGGACATCATCATTACAGCCCACAGGCGCTGAAGAGAGAAAAGGAGTCATGGGGTGTTCAGGGTCTTTGCTCCGCTGGGGGAAAAATGAGGTTTTAGAGCGCAGACACAAACAGAGGCGTTGCATTCATTTTTCTTCAATTACATGTTTATGGGAGAGATGTGGAGCATCTGCACGCGACATCGCTTTGACGTGACCTTTGAAACGCATGAATAGATAGATTTGGTTCACACGCACAAACGCAGTGTGGGTCAACAGAGGCTGTGATGCAAGCACGCGCACATGCTTTCTCACACGTGCACGCGCTCTCTATGTCTCTCTCTATCTCTCCACACGCACGCACACACACACACACACACACACACACATTGCGCATAACCTGCCAGCCGGGGATGATTGATGAGGCGAGGATCCAGTGCACATTCTGGTCGCCGGGCTTTAACATGAGTCACACTGGATCAATTTCCAGCACACGCGCGCACACACACACGCACACACACACACACACACACATGCACACACACATATGCACACACATGTACAGAGATTGAAGGAATGTGCATACGCGTGCGTGTCGTGTGTGTGTGTGTGTGTGTGTGTGTGTGTGTGTGTGTGTGGAGAGAGAGTGGAGAGTAAAGACCAGCGCAAGTGTCTCTCCAGAGGGAAAGTCGGTGTGTGTGTGTGTGTGTGTGTGTGTGTGTGTGTCTGTGTCTGTGTGAGTGTGTGTTTGAGAGAGAGATAACAGAGACCAGTGCATCCTCCTCTTAGTATGCAGGTAGAGTCTCACGTGCTCGTGATCGTGCGCGCGGCCCGCTACGAACGCGTTGGTGCCAAGAAAAATTAATATTTTACCGTAAAGACGGAGACATATTCACTGGACTGGAGGAGAACCCCATTGCTAATATTAATGTCCCTGTTTATCGATCACCTTGATAGATTGCCCTCTCTCTCTCTCTCTCTACACACACACACACATACACATACACACACACACACACACACACACAAGAGAGAGAGAGAGGATGAGTTTGCGTTTGTGTTTGAGGACAATCAGCTCCAAAGACAGAGGTGATTAATTGAGGTGGCCTGATGTGAACAGTTCAACTGTGTGTGTGTGTGTGTGTGTGTGTGTGTGTGTGTGTGTGTGTGTGTGTGTGTACCTGCCTCAGCACCTGGGTCTCCGGTGCCGCAGGCCGCCGGTGTGATGAACCACAGACGGTTATCTGCCTAGACAGACAGTGAGAGGAGCTCCCAGGCTGGAGCAGAGCTGACCACCTGAGTGGAATAAAACAGAATAGAATATGATTATGGCTTTAAACAGCAGAGCCGTGCACATGATGGAAGAATCACCAGCAAGAAGTCTGAGCATCTCACACTGGAGAATGGATGGATTCATCCTTCAGTAACAGCACAGTGATCTTACATCAGATTGGCTGACATCACGATGAGTCCATGTCAATCAGCTCTAAGGAGCTCGGATTAATTAGAGCTACTGAGAGTAATGGAGAGGGTAAAGTAGATTAGGAAAGTTTGCTGATTATATCCACAGAGAATCAAACAGAACAAGACAAAACAGAGCTGAAAGACAGAAGAGAACAGAACAGGGATAAAACAATAAAAGAACAGAGGAGAACAAAAGAAAGAGAAGAAAAGGAGCACATAGAAACAGAAACCCAAACAGAACCAGAACAAAACCAGACAGAACAGAACCCGAACAGGATACAGCAGAGAACAGATCAGAACAGCAGTGAACAGAATAGAACAGAATAGAACAGTAGAGAACAGCAGAGAACAGAACAGAACAGAATAGAACAGTAGAGAACAGAATAGAACAGAATAGAACAGCAGTGAACAGAATAGAACAGTAAAGAACAGAATAGAACAGAATAGAACAGAACAGTAAAGAACAGAATAGAACAGAATAGAACAGAACAGAACAGCAGAGAACAGAATAGAACAGCAGAGAACAGAATAGTAGAGAATAGAACAGTATAGGACAGAACAGAACAGCAGAGAACAGAACAGAACAGAATAGTAGAGAACAGTAAAGAACAGAATAGAACAGAACAGAATAGAACAGAACAGAATAGAATAGAACAGTAGAGAACAGAACAGCAGAGAACAGAATAGTAGAGAACAGAACAGAGCAGAATAGAACAGTAGAGAACAGAACAGCAGAGAACAGAATAGTAGAGAACAGAACAGAGCAGAATAGAACAGTAGAGAACAGAACAGCAGAGAACAGAATAGTAGAGAACAGAACAGAGCAGAATAGAACAGTAGAGAACAGAACAGCAGAGAACAGAACAGAGCAGCAGATCAGTGTCTCCAGCTGAGCCAGTGTAAGCCTGTAAATGTGATCAGAGTGAATCCGTCCCCTACATGCAGCAGCTGCAGCCTAATGTGTGTTTAGCCTGTTTGGACTCTTCCAGGTGTCTGCTGCCTGCCTCCCTCTGCCATCAGCTCTGACTGTCTCCCTCTCTCTCTCTCTCTCTCTCTCTCTCTCGCTCTCTCGCTCTCTGAGCGGCCTGATTTACAGTTCAGTCCACTGCTTGTGCCTGGCTTCCTAACGCAGGCCAGCTACATCTCTGTGTGGTTGACCGCGTGTCTGTGGGCCTCTGTAATTACCATTCAGCCCTGCATGTGTATATGTGTGTGTGGGTCAGATGCAGCGCGTTACCGCTGTGATCTGACACTGTGCTGCCAGCGCCGCTCTGGCCACAGGCGAGGAAGCTCCGTTTCTCACAGTCGATTCTTGAACAGCACTTTTGCTTGAGCTGAACATTTTTGCAGCCTGATCATGCAAGCAAAGCAAGCAAAGCAATTCTTGCACTGCAAGCACCTGTCCCATCTCTCTCCTTTTCACACACACACACACACACACACACACACACACACACACACACACACACTTTCTTTTTCTCCCTTTTCTCCCCGCCTCCTCCCACTCTTTTCTCCCATCACAAGAATAGAGCAGAGGCGCAGATGAAAAGAGACAGGCCAAAAGACAGAGAGATGGAGGCAGGGAGAGACGAAGAAAGGAAGAGACAGCGGGGTTCAGTCCTAATCTGTTGACAAGAGGGGATGTTTGAGGATAAACAGCGGCAGAGCAGGAGCGCTCAGGAAGCAGAGAGAGAAAGAGAAAGGGCCCAATTGGCTTGAGTCTCAGCTTCAACAGCAACCCAGCTGGACCATCAGTGTTTGATGGTTTACAACTAGATGCACAAGTTTGCACCCAAAGTGAGCTCCAGCCATTCTCTCAAGATGTATCCAGAAATGCTAAAGGCAAAGGCATCTGGGCTTTCTTTAGATTCCTGAAAACTTTTTGCCTCTCATCCCAAACATGTCATCTCGTCCAGTCGCCTTTGAATCAGCACTTAACGTGACCTGAATGACGGAGAATTTAACTTAGTCCAAAGTATGAGATTGTCTTTGATTACTGGTTTTGAGATCTCCACTGTGACGCCCTCAAATGGTTGTGTAATTCCTTTATGAATCATCCAACAACAGAAATATTCTCACATGGGTTAAGTCATGACTGTTAAGGCAATTTACAGCATGGAAAGATTTAGAAAACGGCATGACAACACACCAGCATGCTGTGTAGTTAAGAGAGTCTCAGAAATGTCCAAGTCATGAAACACAGTTTCATTAAATTTCATCTGTACGACCTCCGATGAGCAGATTTCCTTTAGAGTGCTGGCTTATCCAGCAAATTCAGCTATTGCTCATTTGCTATAGGAAACCCACAGTTGCATCGCTGGATTTGCCCAGTTATTGGCCTTGGGGCAAAAATCCAGTGTTGGCTGCTATTGACTAAGCCTAATACTAGCAAGACCGCCTCTCTGTGCACTGTGTGTAGAGTGGGGCCTTTAAGAAGACAAATGAAACTGATCCATTCAGAAATTACAGACCATAAGATCAGAGTGTACACTTAAATGATCAACGTGATAAATCTAGTGTTTTAACAGGAACCGTCTTTTAGGCCTTTTCACACAAACGTTAGCGCTGCAAGAGAAACTGTCGCCCACTCGTTCATTTGAATGCGGCCACACTGTTGATGCAGCGCATTGCCAATTCAGAGAACAAACACAGGGTCAGCCGCCAAAAAAAGCAAGTTGAACGTGGCTCAACTTTTGCTTCGATAAAATGCGACGTCAAACAAAGAATCTGTGTAATTTCAGATGATATCCTAATTTAGTGATGATTTTCACAAACTAATATGCCGTAAATCAAATTACCACAAACAAAACATAGTGAACTTGTAGGGCCCCTGACGGTCTCGGGCCCCAAGGCAGTTGCCTGCTTTGACATGAGTGAAAAACACAGCTTACATCAGTAGAATAGAAGTGATGGGTTTCCGTCTTGTGCCCTTACTCCGGAGAAAATAAAAATCACAAATCGAGCATTTATATTCAATACGTGCAAGAAAAATATTCATTTAAAAACTGCTTGTGCAAATATCATTGTTCGATATACGAGGCAACTGACCATGTTCATCTTCTGGAAGGATTTTTTATCATTTGAAGCACCACTGATGAGCATTTCTTGCATGAGCAGACTCAGGACGAATCAACCCCCCAACCTTGGCCATTAGTGCCATACTGTACTGATTGTGCCATAAAAGCGAATATAAAAGGTTGACTGACTCTGTCGGTCTAATTGGGTGGTAAAAAAAAAAAAAAGAAAAAAAAGAAATCCACTTGAATACAAAGCGTTGTACTCTCAAATGAAGATAATTAAGAATGACATGACATGCCTTGTTTAAGAGCAGAGTGGAGGTTCAAACAACAACAGCGGTGCAGTTAAGTGTGTGCGTGTGTGCGTGTGTGTGTTTGTGTGTGTGTGTGCGCGTGTGTGTGTGTGTGGGCCTCATCCCAAAGCCCTCCAGTACCTGACAGATCTGATATCCTTATGGCGTGGGAAGCGTAATCTGAGGTGACAAGGAACAGCAATTAAAATAAATAAATAAAATAACTGCCACAATTAGCTGTCGCTTGATTCACCGCAATGCCCCGATAATCTAGTAATCTGCTAAAACGACAGCGGCAAATTCCCCCTCCTCCCCCTCCTCTGCACAGGCTGATGTGTGTGTGAGTGTGTGTGTGAGTGTGTGTGTGTGTGGGAATGAAAGACTGAAAAGTACACAGATCCTAGCAGAAAGCGGCGACTGGTATTAGGACTGACACCCGTCAATCTTGCTGATCTGTCAGCCTGAATAATGGAGGACTAGTGGACTGGGAGAGAGAGAGAGAAAGAGAGAGAGAGAGAGAGAGGAGGAGGAGGAGGAGAGTGGGAACTAGGAGAGAAAGAAAATGAAGGAGTACATGAGGGGAGAGAATAAGACGAAAGGATGAGGCCAGGAGAGGAATTCAGGTGAGAGGAGGAGGGCAGAGGAAAGGCAACGGTCAGAGGGGAATGAAATATCAATGGAAAGAGGGCAGAGGAAGAAACAGGGGAGAAGTGTAGAGGGGGTCAGGAGAGTGCAGGAGAGAGAGAGAAATGAAAAGGAGGAGAAGGTGGAAGGTCGGAGAACAGGGCTGGGGAGCTGAGATTTATTTGTGGAAGGGTCGGAGCTGTAGAGAACAGGAAAACAGAGGAGAGGATGAGGGGAGAGAAGGAGGTCATGGCAGAAATTTTTGGGTAGGAGGAGGAGAGCAGAGGAGTGACGGAGGGAGGAAGATTTCTGTGGGAGGAGGGGGAGGGTGAAAACATGTATAGAAGGGGAAGGGAAGAAAGAAGAGGAAAGGGGATTTGAAGGTGTGGGTGAGGCCAGAGAAATGTAGAAGGGATGAGGAGAAAAGAGGATGAGGGGAGGAGAGAGGAGAGGAGGGTAGTAGAGTAAAAGATGGAGGATACATAAAAGGAGGGAGGATGGAGTGAGAGGATGAGAGGGTGAGGGATGGAGAGAAATTTGGATTGGACGACAGCAGAGGAGTTGAAGAGGAGGAGAGAATGAAAGGAGAGAGAAAAGGGGGAAGAGAGCAGAGCGGAGATTTATGCGTGTGGCGGGGTCGGAGTGAGGGAGCAGGAAAATAAGAGGAGGAGAGAGAAAAGAGGGTGAGGGCAGGAGAGAAAATTGGAGGAGGAAGAGGGCAGTGGAGAAAAACAAGAAAGATGAAGGGAGATGCAGCGGCGTGGGTGAGCGTGGCAGAGGAGGAGTGGGAGCTAACGGGAGGGAAGGAGGAGGAGAGCAGAGTCGGGGAGCAGAGATTTATGTGTGGAGAGGGTTGCTGCGAGGGAGCAGAGGGAAACAGCCAGGCCTATTATAGATGGGTCTCTCCTGGGAGAGCAGGTCCTGGAGTTTTCCAGGCATTTCCAGCATATTTCACCGCCGTTCCAAGCAGCACGCTGCAGTGCACAAAGCACCGCCCTCGACAGAGTCCTCAGCCCTCCAAGGATAAATAAAGTGGGTCCCTCTCACTGCATGAGTATTCAATAAAAGTGATAAAAGGCTGGAAGTAACCCTTCTTAGCTTTTTTTTTTGGGAGGGAAAGTGAGAAACTAAACTGGCCACCCTCTCCAAGGAGAAGCTTTCAAAGAAATGCAGACATCAAACATAAAAGCACCAAAAGCATAAAAGTGTTTCCTTTTATATGAAGGAAAATGTCAACAAAAAGGGCTGCGAGATCAAATAAGCTGAGTGTGGAGGTAGTTTATGGTTGTGCTTCTCTCTCTCTCTCTTTCTCTCTCCGTTTCTTTGTCTGCCTGTGTTTTCTCTCGCTCGCTCACTGTCTGAGCGTCTCATGTGTGGAGGTGAGAGAGAACAATTGAATGGGCCTCCCACATAAAATCCATTCAGAGACATCTTGAGGAATAAGAATGAGAAATTGTCCGACGCAGTGAATTAAATCAATCTGATCCATTACAAGATCGCTATCGGAAGGCTTTCCCTTTTGTCTTTGCCCTGGATTATGCATGCAGCTGGATAAGTGCACTGTGTGTGTGTGTGTGTGTGTGTGTGTGTGTTGTGTGTGTTGTGTGTGTGGATGTGCGCTCTCTCCACACCTTACGTAGCACCGTGTCTCGTGTGATCAATGAAAGAATTACTCAGTTGCGAGTGTTGAATTCAAATTTTGCCACTTGTTAGGGCTGAAATATACATCATGATGTCCTGGGGGGAGGGGGGGGGGGGGGGGGGGGGCACAAACACAAACACCATGTAACTGCAGCATCATTGGTTTAAATCTGGTTGGGGACCAGCTGATCTTCATCTTCCTCTCTCTGTCTCTTTCTCTCTCTCTCTCTCTCTCTCTCTCTCTCTCTCTCTCCCCTCTCTCTCTCTCTCTCCCTCTCTCTTCTGCACACCATCAAGAAGATAAATGCAAAATATGCAAAAAAATTATCTTAAAAAGTTGAATCAGAAGAGTTCTAAAAACTGTCAAGTACCAAAAGGCATCAAATGTCTGGTAAGATTTGAAATCTTGTTTGCTTTTTGAGATATAGTCCAGATTTAAAGTATTTAAAGCTTTAAATACTATAAGCTTTGCTGACTTTTTTTTAATTAACATTCATTCAAGTTTTTTTCCTTTTGCCAAACTAAGTAGCAATTTAGAAAATTAGGAAAAAACTGTTAATTAAAACATGATATTTGTCAGTTCCAGCCCTGATGCCATGCTATACCATATAATATACCACAGTGGTTCCCAACCAGGTACGAGGCCACAAATTAGTTCTGCCAGACTGCGAGGAAGCTACATGATTAGGCAAATAAGGTACAATTATAAATCTTTATAAGTTATTTGTGCAGTTTTTGACCTCAAACCGGGCATGGCCTGCATCCTTTCCTTATCCCACCTCGCCTGTCACATGCACAACATTAGGATACTGATGTTGAATTTATTGTACACTGTAAATCATCAGTGTCAGTAGCTTAGCTACTCGATTTGCATGTTTTCCTCCTGTTGCTGTTGTAACCTGCTGGACAAGGAGAGTTTCTTCAGGACAGAGGGAAGGTAACATGCATGTTATAATATCTAAATACATGATAAACCTTTGTTTTAGTTTGCCAGTCAAAATTTGGTTGGAGACCTCTGTCGTACCACATTATATTATACTCAATATACTTTCTATAAAATACCACATCGTCATTTTTCAAGTCCTCCCTTTTATCCTCCTCTAACAAGGCAGTTACTAAATTCTATTAAGACTGCATATCTTATTCAAACTAAAGCTTCTGCTGAAGGAAAAGTTTGTAATATTTAATACTTTCCCTTTCAAAAATCCAATGCATGACGATCATAATCCTAATTTTTCACAGCCTACAGACCCAGTATCCACTGGCTCCACTTTCACTTAATTTAACATTTAGCGCCTTCCGATCTTTCCCACAGAGGCTTTTCCAAACTTATTTCCCTTATCAGAAACTGAACTTGTGTAACCAAATGATTTTATTGCGTGGGTACCACGACCAAGTTCTTTTTCTTTTTTTTTAAGTCTCAAGATATCCTTCCATCCCTTTTATTTCTTCTCCTTTGGTGGATTTTAAACGGTGATGAAAGAAGCAGCAGCGATTTAAAGATGGAGATGGACAACATGATTACAGATGATGAAAGCCGGTATCCAACACCACCCACTCTGTTTGTGTTTCCATCCTCCTTCTGTCTGTCTATCTGCCTGTTCCTCCTCTCTCCCCTCTTATGTTTTAATGTGAGTCGATAACTATCAGGGACTGATAACACCCTGGGCTCCGCTCGGCTTGGTGAGGCTCGATGAGGCGAGGAGAAGGCGAGAGCAGAGCTGGGTAGAGGTGGTGATGGTGGTGGGGGTGACACTATCTCCCCCTCAGTGAAGCCTGATACACTCGGGTGCAGGAGATAAGCTAGCAGCTCTCAGCGGTGGCGGTGAAGGGGGACGGTGACGTCACGCCGCTCGTCTCTGACTCCTGTGGCAGTAAATGAAATTATGGCGTCACAGGTGGAGATTATGTCAGTGTGAGATTTGTCATTGTTTTATAAAAGGAGATTAGACAGTGAGTGTGTTTTTTGTTCAGTGTGACTTTACATTCTTGGGAGAGATGCACCTTGCAGGGTTCGTACTCATGGTTGTTTTATTATAATGTGTTTTTACAGCTGATATCTTGACTTGTCATAGTAGGGAACGCACAGGTGTTACTAACGACATTTATGGCTATTATGTTCTATTCAAGTGCACCAGTAAGTCATGACAGTGTGACAGCGAACTGGCATGCACAATACAAGGACCCTGAAATTGAAGCAGCTAAACTGAGTAAAGCCGTTGTTCATTTTGTTGTTTACACCTGACTGTGATATCTCAACATGTCTGAAAAGGCCTGGTGTATCACTGATGTTATAGGGACAAAAATGTGTTCACTTAATGACATTATGTGGACCCACAAGACCAATATGAGGGCAAAAAGGTAGTCCCCAAAGAATAAACCATTAGCTTTAGGGATAAGACAGTGTTTTGTTAAGGTTATGTGTCTGTGTGTGTGTCTGTGTGTCTGTGTGTGTGTGTGTGTGTGTGTGTGTGTGTGTGTGTGTGTGTGCAAAGGCGAGGGCCAAAGGAAAAGGAATATAAAAGAGAAGTTCTGCTCCTACGATGCCAAGATGGGGCGAGAAAAAAAAGAGGAGAGGAAGCGAAGGAGCGAAAGCGAGCGTGTTTGGGAGAACGAGAGAAAAAGATAATTTCTTAGCTCTTCTTTTAAATAAGTCTGTTTCTATAGCAACCATCCAACCAGCCGCTGGAGAGAGAGAGGGAGAGAGAGACAGCGCGAGAGGGAGAGAGAGGGGAAAGTGGGGGTGCACCGGAGAGACAGACGGAGGGAGAGAGAGAGAAAGAGAGAGAGTTACCATAGCAACGGATGAAGAGGGAGGAAAAAGGACTTGGAGAAACTTGAAAAAAAACATATAGGAAGAAAATGAAAAGGCAAGATAAGCAAAGAAAGAGTGAATTTACGGCGCTGAAATGAATGGTATTTGGGCAGCATCAAGCAAGTTAATTAAAAATTTAATGAATTACTCATTACTCATTGAAAAAGTGATTATATTACTTTGCTTATAGAGTTGAGTTAGAGGGAGGGCAGGTGTTTCGGACACCCAGGGTTCAGGATGTAAAAATCAGATGTAAAATCTCTGCATATCTTCTGCATAAACTATGTGAAATAACTCGGAGAGTCGGAGCTCGGACAGACATGAATAATCAGTAGAAAAAATGAGCTACAATGTTATCCAATCATCAATCTTAAAATTGTGTTATCCTGCAGAAGTTAAAGATTATGCCTTGTTGAAACCTGATGAAAGATACAGCAGTTTAAGTCAGAATCTTTGGATCAGTTTCATATGAATTTGGCACCTCAGTCGTGGTATCTTGTTTCCAAATGATAACTCTGTCTCATAGAAATTACTTTTATATCTCACTAAATTGTTTTCCCAATAACGTTGTGGTAACAAATGTAATCACAGGAAGGATTATGTTCTGGGGTAATTTTCTTCTTAATGTGGTTAGGGTTAGGTTACAAAAGCACTTTGGTTAAAGTCAGGGAAAAGAGCATTGTTTTGGTTAAATGTTGATGAACATGTTGTGTCCACAGTCAATGTGAACTGTTTCTCTATTAAATCAGACCACGATCTTTCCCTAAACTTAGCCAAGTCTCCCTTTACTAAGCCTTCACAACTGACATCTCATCTTCTTTATTTAGTACTTGTGAAATGAAAAATGTGACACTGTTGTTTAATGAGCAGCAAACCTACAATATGGAGGTATTTACTGCCCATAACTTAGCGCCGGTGGGTAGGTTCACACGTCCTCCAACTCTAAAGCAAAAACCAAGGCCTCCAGCTGCAAGTTAGCCACACAACATATAAAAAAGACAGTTTTGGAGTTTTGTTTCTAGAGGCACAGAGTAAAAATTGGGAAGACAAGAAAAAAAAATCAATCAAAATGTCGAAATAAAAAAGCCTTACCGGGCTTAGGAAATTGTAATCCCTTACACTACTCCTTACTGAGAAAAAAAAATCACATTGCTGTACTGCTCTGTAAATGGGAGATAAAGAGAGAACGAGCAGGGTAATATGGCTGTACTGTAGCCGGTGGAGAGAGGCTTTGCAGTGATAATAGTGGGTACGGCTGCTGCCTGATTGTCCATTCTCAGCTCTTGACCACACATGACCTCCATCACTGTGCCGAGAGGGCGAGTGAGCAATGAGAAACAGTGAGGGGGACACGGAGAGAGAGGGAGAGGATTGATTGGGAGTCCCAGAGTTCAGACAGCTCTGACCACACAGGCCCCGATCTGTTTCCCCAAAAGCACTGAAGCTGCATGGTGATCCAAAATAAGAGCCGACACGGGTCATGTGGGGGGAGACTGAGCAGATTCTTCATCCTATAAACCGATAGTGTGGAAACTTCAGTGTGTGTAGGCTGAGTGAGTGTGTGAGTGGTATGTGTTGTTTTCTAAATGAAATGGACTAAGTGAAAGGTGTGGTGCTGCAGGCTGCATCGATAAATTCAAATCAGTTCAGCTCATACTTTTAATAGTTTTAAAAAATGATGATGTTTTTAGCAAAGCAAGTGAGCTTCTTATGGTTTGTGCCTAAATGTTCATTCATTCCTTTTGCAAACAGCATATGGTGAAGATAGTGAATGTTATAATGGATTTAGATCCACTTAAGGGCAACATACTCCAGCCATGTTGTGTACAGCAGGATACTATTATGTGATGTGCGTTATACAAGCCCACAGTGCACTTCAGAAACAACCATAATTTAATCAAGGTACAGAAGCCTGAATAGAGAGTAAATTTAATAAAACTGCTGCTTCTCTGATGTAAATCAACTCCTGAAAATAGCACTGGTATCTTGATTTGGCATCATGCAACAGTCCATGATCATGTGGGTGTGATGGCACGTGTGTGAGGCTTTACAGAGTTACAGTTTAAAGAACAAAACAATACGTGCAGGTGTTGTCATGTGCGTCATATGCTGTCGGTGTTGCATAGGAAGAATGAGCAGTTTGTAGTATTCATCAATAGGGGAAGGAGTAGATCAGATTTTATTGACATCAATGCCATTATTGATTCTGTTTATCGGTCCGATTTTTGATCAATTCCCTGAACGGTTCCTGATTTATTTTCTGTGTTAAAAAAGGTTTTTGCCACACAGTCACTACTGACTTAGCTTTGGCTATACTGTACAATGTAAATATAAGCCTGTAGAGTATGATTGTAACTTAATTATTAAATTTATCAGCTGCTTCAGGTGCATTCAAACATGTTTTAATTACAGAAACGTTCAAATATAAAATACAATTTACACTATTTGCTTGGCTGAATACATGGTGGTTATTATTTACTGAGAGATATGCAACCACATTGCCCAGTATGGTCAGCTAATCAAAATTTTAAATTAAATATTTAATCAATATACAATACATATGCGCTACTAGGTATCATTAGTCCTCTGGGAGGTTGCAGCTGCTGGAGTGCACAAGTTTCGATTGGTGCACGCGCATTTGGACGCTTGTATACAAGAGACGCGGCAGTCGTTTGCAGCGGCGGATCCCACCGTTGACGTTTATCAAACGTAATTAATACTTGTTGCCAAACACGAAGTCACAGAACAGCCCTGTATGTGGCAGGTAAGCAAAACACAGACACACCTAGAGACACACTGTCAGGCTAGTTTAGCGGGACAGACAGACTAGAGAGAGATGCACTGCAAGCTAGCACCTTAACGTTAGCTTACTTTGTTGACATCAAACTTGGAGAGAACAGGTTTGCTGTTCCCGCAATTAATTCTCTTTTCGTGTCCAGAAGAATAGTTACACTTCATCCTTTCATCAAAGTTGGAAAAACTTAACACCCGTTTTCACACGAGAGGGATTTAGGGATTTTGCGTAATTTGCAGAGGGCTACGCAATTTGCGTAGTGAGCATATAGGCCCGCCCGGCTCTGGAAAACACGCAGTTATCAATAAAAGGAATTGATAAGGTCTTTTGTATATGATGCCTATTGTTCGGACAATGTGGTACCGATTCTCAACTTGCTGTTTGTTGCCCCTGCTGTCAATTTTTTATCTGCTTCCCTGGCAGAGGTATAGTCATTGAGGAATAAGCAGAGTGGTTGAAAGGTTCTTCTCATGGACAGATTCCTCAGGCTTTTTCTTCTTACCCCTGACTGGTCTATGATATGCAAAATCAGTTTTAGGAGCTCCTGATTCCTGAGTCCTTAATCACTCCATTGATCAGTAAACAAAGAGCTTTGCTTTATACTCCTACAAATTAATCTGATTGACTATAATGAACATTTGGGAACCAGAATATGATGTAGGACATATGCTGTTGGATGTCAACTTCAGTGTGACCATTTCAAATATTTTCACCTTTACCTGTAAGCAACTCCTGTTGTGCACTACATAACAAAAATGTTCATTAACATCACAGTCATGCAGTTTTTTTGTATAAGTACATCTCATTTTGTCGTTTTTCCTATTTAAATGCATATATGGGAAAGCTTTAGTATCGCAGCTATTGATAGTTTATTTAACATCATCCATGTATACAACAATGTGTTTTCCATTATTCTTTGTTTCTAGACCTTATAAACAAGTGATACTAACTCACACTTTTTAGACCTCACATTTCTAGGGGAGGTACACGTCAGGCTATAATGTACGCTTCAGCTTAGGCGATGCTGTACGTATGGTGTTGATTCATTGCTGAAGTATAAACCAGGCTTAAGGGTTTTGACAAAGCACCCTAGCAGCCTAAGAATGATTTTATTTTGAATTATTAAAAAGGCAGTGTGCTTTTATCAAACTTTTTTCCAACATAAAATGCTTCCTCTGTAAAGTTGGAGTGTGAGTGCCCAACCTTAGCCTCAATTGAATCAGAGCCTTTCACACTGAAAGTTTCTGCGCCTCAGCCTTCATGAATTGCTGTTTTCTCAACAGTACAGAAAATATCTTGTAGATTTGCCCTTTTGAAACGGCTCACAAAAAGTTAACTCATTACACACTGGAGCAGAGTGAAATTAATGGGGTTTGGAACAAAAGGTTTTGAGGAAGATTTCCTGACAATTCCCCACGCAATTACTTAATCCCTTGTAATTAGTCTCCTTGTTTGAAAAGGGATACACATTCTCCGTCTCCCCCTCTTTTCCCTGTTGAATTGGAAGATAAAACTGCAGACAAAAACAGCATGAATGTCTTTTGTGAATCATACTACCCGTAAACATCCACGCAGTCTGGCTTTAAACAGCAGTTATGATATATACAATCATTAACGATTTACATTTGCACCCGAACTTCGTAAGGGCAATTATTTTCCAAGAAGAATGGTCATTATAATTAGATGTAGGGGGGGGCAGTTGTTCTGCATAAATTAACCTTTTTGGATTTAGCTTCGCTGCACTCAGACATCAGACTGGAAAAATGTTTATTATTTTCTTCTTTTGCTTTTATGGACAATCATTGTGTGGTGAAATCACGGCAGCAGATAATGAGGAGAACATAGTCATTTCAATTCTGGCTCAGCCCACACAGGACAGCTGTCTATTTTAAGCTATAGCTGTTGGCCAGCGAACCATTAGCCTGTTTTACACCGATAGCAAATAGCCATTAGGCGTAAATGCAAGCCAGTTAGCCAACAGCCATCTGCCGCACACTGCAATTATGCTGCCTTAAAGTGCTGTTGGAAATATAGTAATTATGAGTTGAGCGTGCATTAATGACCCAACACAATGGTAAATGCGCCTGGGAAAGGGGGAATTTTCAATGATACCTGCTGTAACAGTCTGTGAAGTGTGTGTAAACTATGTCAATACTGATTGAGTTTATTAGGGTGGGTTGTTTTGTTAATAAAACAAAAAGAAAAACTACCTTTGTAGTAATGTAATTTCACTTTCAATATGACTGTCCAAAAGCATTTACGCACCAAAAACTTACATTTCCCCCCCTGTGACCTCAGCTGTAGCAGTTCTTGATGAGCTTTATAAAGCAGCAGGTGCCAACTGGAGTAGCTGGTTAGCTATTAGCTGCTTGTAGCTGTCTGTGCTGTTCATGTTGCGCTCTGTTCTGTTCAATGACAGTGGGCTCATTGAGACCCTGCTGCTGCTACTAGCTCTCAGTGTAAATCCGCAGGCAGTTTGGTGACTCTTTTCCTGGCAATGACAGCCGCTGTAGTCAGCAGCACATTCAGGTCAAGCAACTTGACTCATTTCGTCACATTCTGCCACAAGCCTTTTTGCTTTCACAATGCTCTGATTAAGTGGTACAATAGTTGCAAATCTGCTGGCGTGTTTGCTGAAGAGTAATTACTAGCGTCTGATAAGCGTTCTGGGGAAGTTTCCCAGCTCCATGATTTCCACTGAGGCTTTATCTCAATTGAATGTGATTGTCTTTGCCGAATTGGCTCAGCCACGATCCTGGAAACTGGCCTTGTCTCACACACATGATAAGACAACAGATTGCCTTGTACGCCGTCCAACCAAGAATAATGCTGCAAGCTGTAATAATTTACACCATCCGTCAGGGTTTCTCTACAACTACATGCCTTCTTCATCGAAGAGATAAAACTGCTGCTCACTGGCGAAGTCTGGGAATCAGAAATGGCATGTTGGAGGCACTAATTGGCCACAAAGAATGGAGCTCAGGCTTCTCGTAAACACATCATACAACATAAATACGGTGATGCAAATCAAGCTGTAGCGCTGCACGGAGATGGGAGGTGGAGGTGGAGGTGGGGTGATGGGATGTGAAGAACGAGGTTTCCCACTTTCTTAATGTGCCTTTTGTGTTTTGTGTGTGTGTGCGCGCGCCATGTGAGTGTGTTTGTCGGCCCAGCTTCCCCTCTCTCAGGATCCCTCTGTTTGTGTTACCATGGGGACGGCATGCTTCCTATATCTCTCCCTCTTAACCCCCCACCTCCACCAATACCACCACCTCTCTCTCTCCCTCTCTCCTTTACTCACTGGTTTCAGTGTTACCATGGCGACACATGTCTGTCTTGTCTCTGTCTGCTACCTGTTTCACATGCTGCCCTTCTCCCTGGGTCAGTCTCTTTGTCTGTCTGTCTGCCTGTCTGTTTGTCTGTCTGTCTGCCACTGGGTGTTCGTGTGCCCTTGGCTTGCCTCTCTTTGTTTACTCTTTGTTTGTTTGTTTATTTGTTTTGTGTTTTATGTATCTGCATGACTGTCTGCATATCTGTCTGGCTGTTTTCCTGCATCGGTCCCTAGTCTGTGTTTGCTTTCTGCCTCACTCTTTTTTCCCTCTTTCTCTCCGGCTGACTGGCTGCCTGTCTGGCCACCAGGCTTTTCCACCTCTAATCCCTCCTCTCCTCTTTCTGCTCTGCTGCTCTGCTCTGTCGTTCTCCTAACATCAACCTCTCTCCCCTCTTTTCTTTTCTTTTTTCTTTTTCACCCCCTGACTCGATTGTTTGTTCCCACATCAAAACAGTATCCATTGAATGTCACTGGGAACACTGAGTAAAAAAAAAAAAAAAAAAAAAAAGAAAAAAGGGAGGGATTTAGGTAATTTTCGCAGACGGCAGCTGTTGCTATGGCGACACAACTTTTGGATTTGCTGGGGAGAGCGGGGGATGAATAGAGGGATAGAAGGAGGGAGAGAAATGTGTGACGAAAAGAAAAAAGAAAGGGGGGAAGAAAGAAAGAAAGGCATGTCTTTGGTTCAGTGGTACATGTTGGCCCTGGTTTGTTCAGCACTGAGAGTCTTCATCCAGAATGTGGACATTTTGAGAAGAAAACATTACCTGAAGACAATAATTCATAATCCATTAAGTATCAAAAACCTAGGACCTATATGATTGTTTTTGTTAAGACAGGTAAAGCCAACTTTCCTTGCTTTCCATTAAAAGTAATGTCATTTTTTTTAGCTGTCAATCACTTTGTAGGAGCGCATGCTAGTTTTTATAAATCTCACTTTTCAGATGAAACCCTTCTCTGCTTACTAATGCATGTGAAAAAAAACACTTCATTAAGCTCTCAGTGGTACACTCTGGCCTTGCTTTGTTCTGCCTCTCCTGCAGTTTTAACTAAAAACTAGATCACCATGTTAAAAAAAAAAGTCATCATCATCTTAAGTCCATCAGTCAGTGAATTATGGAGAATCTAAAGTATCATCCCTTATAAAAGCACCGTCTTTGTTTCTACGAATCATGTCGCAATCGTGTTTGTCAATGCCTTCAAAATGGTTAAAATCTCATTTTGGATTGAATCCCCCTCCCCTCTGCGTGCTAATGCATTTAGAAAAACCACTTTATTATAATACGCATTTGAATATTCAAAGTAGGCAGGCAGGGGGGTGATAGAGGAGACCGGAGCCGTTGGGTATTGATGTAGAGCTGTGGAATTAGCTGCGAAACTTCTATTGATTCAAGCTGTGAGGACTGGAATATGAAACATGAGTGGAGGGGGGAGGGAGGGCAGAAGACCTTATCAATGAACTTGGAGAATGAAAGAGAGTGAAAGAGAACGAGGGTGCTCAGTGAAGGAAAAAAAAAAGAAAAACCAGATTAACAGTCAGCAGAGAATTGAATTAAAGGGAGACAGAAGGAGAGAGTGGGTGAAGAAAGAAAAGGAGATTATTGAGCAACACAGAAAGGGAACGAAAGAGACAAAGTACAACAAAAGTAAAGGAAAGAAAGAACGAGCACAAAGAATGCATGAAAGAAGGAAAGAAAGAGGAGACACATGATGAACCAACCAACGGAAACACTGAAGAATGAAGGAAAGATCAAATAAACTAAAAAGAGAGGGAACAGGGCGAAGAGGTCAGGGCTCGCCGCGAGTGACGCTTTAGCCTGGAGACGCCACGCTACAGTAAACTTTCCACCCCCGGACACTGCAAATTGTTGATGGGAAGACTAAGTTGACAAATGTCAAAGTTTACGTTTCATTACTGAAGGCAGGGGATGGAGAGAGGATGGAGGGAGAGATGGGTAGAGGAGGAGATGGAGGAGAAGAAGAACAGGGGGGAGGGAGAGTGGGAGGAAATGCCATGCATTCCATTAAGTGGCCAGAGAAAACCACAGAGAAAAGGGGAGGGGAGGAAATGACAGAAATGAGAGAGAAATACAGGAAATGGAGGAGGAGAGGTAGAGGAGGAGGGGTGGGGGGTGGTAGGGATTAGACCACCCTACAGAGACAGATAGAGATAGAAAGGGGGGGGGGGTTATAAGCCAAGGAATGAAGAGCTCAATTCATCACTGTGCTCAACTGTGGTCCTGACCTCTGAAAATGGAGTTAATGTTAGACAAGGCAGCACTTAACATTCTGATGGCCTCTCTGTTTGTTCTTAAGTTGTAAAGGCAGAGCCTCACATTTCGCCTGTCCAATGTTCCAGCGCTTTACAATGTTCTCACTAAGGGATAACACGTTCCTATGGGACGACAGTATTCTGATCCAGGAAGATAAGGCTGCCCTAAATGTTTCAAATTGTTAAATAATCCCCAAACCAACAATCAACTGATCCTACTAACAAAGCCTGATATGTGACATGGAGTTTCACTGTCGTCCAAAAACTTTCAATGAGCCACATTGTTGGGTACTGTAGTTAAATCAGTCCTGCTGCCTTAAAAAAAACTCATAAGTGCACTAAATGCTTATTAGTCCTCAGCTGAAAACAGTCCTCACAAATGCAGTATTTAGTCCTGCTTGAGTAACATTTGCTAAAAAGAAAAAGTACTGTCCAAGCTGCTAGACATTACCTAGACTTTTTAAAAAGTACAATTATACATGAAACCATAGATTTGTGGCCTATTTTTAAAGATTTACATCTTCAGTAAGAACAAGTGGACTTGAGGCTGAGTGCCACGTTGTTTGTTCTGGTCTCTTCATGGGCTTCATCGACAACAAGAAAATTAGAGTAATACCATCCCCAGGATGTGTGAAGATTAATGCGTCTGTGTGACCGTAATAGTCTTCACAGTCCAATAAGATCAGGTCTGTGTTGTAAAAGCATACTGGCAGTGAAATTGAAATTTAAGCATTTTTTTTCAAACTGTGCAACAACTTCTCAGTTCCTCGCTGCACTTGCCCTAGAAATGTAACCCTTTTTTTGGCATTAGTCCTTATACGTAGTGTCATAACTAGTCGATTTTTCAATACATTAATTTAATACACATAAATAATTGGTGGAAGAGAAAAGAATCACTGATTTCCAAAAGTGTAGGAAACATAATGAGAGAAAACTATTTCAATGCTTGACACTAATGACACATCACTGTTGCAAGCAAAAATAGCCTGAATTCAAAACAACACTGACCAGGCTTACTTAACTTTTCTGTTTCACTCAGTCAGTGTGGAAAAGACACAGTCTGAGGAAGGCCAGAGGGACAAAGTGACTGTACAAGCCTGTCTTTTTTTTTTTTTTTTGCATTTAAAATAAGGGCTCTGGTGCCTGACCCTGCTGAGCTGAGAAAATTGCATAACCTTTGAGTTGAGTAAATCTTTAGAAAATGAAGCACATAACCTCAGAAATGCCTTGTCAATTGAGCTCAAAACAAGGCTGGTTTTCTTAGCTCCACAAACTATTCAGGAGGTCAAGGCTGACTTTCACATGGCTGTATGATGTAATGATGGTAGAAATGAGCATAGATGTGTCTTGCCTCATACTAGAAATCTAAAGGCGTTCTCAAGGATCATCATGAGTAGGCTACGGTTTAGATTTTTACATGTTTAAATTTTAAGCATCCGACTGTTCTGGTTCGGTCTTCTCATCTTCAGCTGCTGTTAACGATCAGCTGGTGGACATGGTGGAGCACTTAGCAGCTAAAGAGACAGATATATTCTTGAGGAGTTGGTAGAGACCAAAAGCAGGGTGAAAAGAGAGGGAATATTTGTCAGATTGTCAGACACATGACTTCAAATGAATGAAAATGCTGCTCTGTAACCGCTGGGTGCAAATGAGCAATTGTTTGCTAACAAGTTCACCATGTAAACTTTGGTGGTTTTTGTTTAACACAACCATCTGGGTTTAGAAGGAAGCTGTTCAGAAAAGGGCATCTATCTTTCTCAATCTATCACAGGCTAACGTCAACCCATCTGATTCTGCATCCTTCCCACTTTTTTCCTCTACCAGCTGACAAAGTTGGTAAATGAAACTCTTGCTGAGTGAAAACATCTTTTCCATTGAGAAAAGCCCTCAGTGTCGTTCTCTGCTCTTCTTTCCACAGAGAAATAATCTCCAGTTCTCATATATATGGATGATGCTTTAGCAGCTTCAACATTAACCTCTTTAGGAGCAGCAATTGTTTATAATGGACAGTTGCTGTTGTCACACCTAAGACACGCCCCTAGCTGCACATAGATCCTCCCTCATAGGACGCTGATTGAAATGAACTACTGAGGGTTGACAATAGCTTGGGGCCTGCAAAGATAGATTCTCACTTGAGAGAAATCCAGCTTCCTTGCAAGGTTAGCTGATTAACCCAGTCCATAGAACAAGGTCGGTTATGGTGCCGATCATTCCTAACACAGCTGCACCTTGAGAATCAGGAGTTTCAGAGCAACATGAAGTGAAATAGTCACTAGAAAACAAACTGCACTCACAAAATGACTGATTGCACAAAATGAAAACAAATTGCAGACAAAGTGACTCGGCACAGAGGAGCATCTATGAGACTTTTTTTTTTTTTAAACGACTTTCTCTGAAATCAGTGTAACTTTACAGGTTTCTTATGTAGTGGTTTGAATATGTGGTGGTTTCTCCATTAAGTAACTGTTTACCTCTATATTTTTTATCTCACAGGAGTCAGTTCGTTCATTTCATTTCTCCTACAATGCTTGAAACTGCAAATACTTTACCCTCCAATATATTTTCCTGTGTCAGCTGCTGTTGTAACCTTGAGTCAAAATGCAATTTTTCAGCAAACCCATTTCACCATCTAGTAGCTGCACGGACACTATAACTGTTCCTGTTTGAGAGGAAAGGAGAAAGTGTTTTGTTTTTTTGTTTTTTTTTTGCTGAAGCCCTGTAACAATTTTCCTTTAGGATTCAGGCCAAGATGAGTCAGTATGAGGCTTGGACAAGCCTTGAACAAATGCCATGGACACGCAGTGATCCTGGTAGTAACGTTCCTGATAGTAAGATTCTTTGCATTCAGAGATATCTGGTGGAAGCAGACTCTGAGAGGAAGGCCTTTTTCCCACCACAAGAACTATATGGGTTTGAAGTGTTGTGATAGTTCCTCATGTTGTGTTGCATGTCTTCACACATGGTCACCCTCAGTGCCTGCAATGTAGCTTTCCACTCATAATTCCCTTGTATATTGTAATTTTGTGCACTCTGTGACTAGATCATTGATCAGCTCAAATATTGTTTTGCCAGCTTTTTTTTTTTTAATTGTAATTTTGAACTTATTACCCATAATTATTTCAAATTTGATTGGAGAGCCCAAGTTTCCACGGATACCAAATATGGCAGTTTTAACATTGTGGAAATGTACATAAATAATGCTCAACACAGCAAGAATATTTGCATCTTATGTAAGAGTGCAGCAGTAGAAACACTGCATTTTGCGTTTGAATACTCAGTGAATACTCACTCAATATGACTCCATATGAAGACCAGGCAGAGCACATGAACAGACTGTAAAAAGTCTTTACAGAAAGGCACTGTAAGACTGTAAATGACAGACAAGCAGATCTCGCTGTTGTCTCCCCAGAGGACGTGAACAGTTGATTTTGTGGCTGTTTGTTTGTTTGTTTTGCTGGAACGAGAAAAAGAACAAAACTTCCCTTTAGTCTGATGTTTCTGATTGAAGCGTGATGCTCATTCAGGCCGCGAGAGGAAGTGAGCTGTTTGTGATTCATATCTGTGAGTGTTTGATATCTAGAAGTGTGTTAGGGAGTTTACTGTATGTGAAGGGGTTTGTGGGTAAACACTGGAACAGGTTTCTTTTTGAGCGTTGGGGTAAAAAAAAAGTGCTTTGTGGAATGAGACGACGAGATGAAGCACATGTGAGCCCACTTACTGTTAGTAAGCAGTGATCAGGGTAACACAAAACAGCAGAAGTTAACATTTTACTTTTTCATGTGTTGACATTAGTTTTAGGTTACTTGTTAAAAAACAGTTCAGATAATAACTAACAAGTAAATTTACTCAAATGCCATTCACTGTTGAGGCCCTGAGGTACTTTTTTAATCTACTACACTTACATTTATAGATTAAGTTTTTTTTTTTTTTCTTTTTCCAACACATACCATATGGCAAGCTCATAAAATCTGATGCATTTCTATAACTACTGAACAACCTGAACTAGCTGCAACACTGAAGTGATGCTGACAGTAATGTACCCTGTGCAATTTTCATTGTCAACAAACACAGTTTCACACATCAGAACACATTGTACGTATCTCTACTATCAACAAATATGCGGAATACATTTCCTGAAACATGAAAAGCCTTTTTTTTTCTCCAGTATTCGCAACAGCTTTGGGTCGTCCTCTTCTTGTCTTTTCTTGCCGTACTGCTGAAGTCACCTTTCCACTGCTAAATAATCACTATGCATTGCTGCCGTTATCACCTGTGTGCTCATGGTATGCATGCTCACTCTGTTAGAACATTAGATTCAAACAATATTAAAACCTGCTCATTAAACCAGTGCTTGACAGTAACAGTGCACATTTAATGCATCAGTAATTAAACAGTTACCTCACTCTGACACAAGCCCTCTCTTGATACTCCAGTGCATATCGCTGCTATTACTGGACTTATGTGCTTTTACAGACTTTTACTTATGTAGTTTCACATTGTGACCGGTCCAACTGCCTTGTGCTCCTTTTCAGACACTAATGATAGCTCTCAAGGCAGCGTGAGACAATGAGTTATTTTTAATTCACACTAACATTTGAAGATACAACAGCTCGTTAAGGTAAATTACACTCTTAACCACAAGACTCAGTGTCTAATATGGAACATTTATACTTATTTTCTTTGTCTCAGTTGGACACACATTCTCCTGCAGAGCTCCTCTTCAAGCACTGCTGTTTTGTCATCAGTGTGCTGTTTGTATATATACGTGTGTGTGTGTGTGTGTGTGTGTGTGTGTGTGTGTGTGTGTGTGTGTGTGTGTGTGTGTGTGCTCTATGAGTGTGTATGTGTTGTGTGGATGGTCTGAGGTGCTGTTTGCCTGCTGATAGTCCTGTGACTGGGATATCCTCCCTCCAGCCTCCTCCTCATCATCCTCCACCTCCTTCATATTTTGTCTAATGAAAAACCTTCTGCTCTGTCTCTTGCTGTTACACACACACACACACACACACACACACACACACACACACACACACACACACACACACACTTACAAACACACTTGAACACACAGAACCATACGCACACACTGAGAGGCGTCTTCTGATATGCAGACACAAACACATACAGCGTCGATGCACAAACCAAAAAAGCACATGAACACACAAAGATAGAGAAGCAAGTACACACTCTGAATGCCACAACGTATACATGTGTAAAATGCACATACACACACTTTTCCCATGGCTCTGCATGTGGGAGCAAAGAGCTGCCTTTAAAAAGCGAGTCCTCCGGTCCAACTCCACAGAGATCGCTTTCATTTCCCTCCTCCCTGCAGCAGTCGGTCACAAAAACAAGATTTTCTCACTGATGACTTTAGAGTAAAAAACCCAAATGAAAAATTCATCAAATTGGAAGAGAAGTCCAGGATTTTTTTTTTTTTTTTGGTGCGATTGTGTGTGTGTGTGTGTGTGTGTGTGTGGGTGTGTGTGTGTGTGTGTACAAGAAATGGAACTGATGCATCTTTTCTGTGTCACTGCTAATGTCGCATGTCGCAAGAACCTCCGGGGGGCTGAAGTCTACACACACATGCACACGCGCACACATCATACAGGACTGCACACACAAGTCATTACACATATGATGCACACATACACACCCACATCACTCATACACACACACACACACCTATACACACAAACGCAGCTCACAGACACTCAAATGGTTCAGAGTCTGTATGCATATACACTCACATATTGTGTACAGACACACACAAACAACACACTTAATGTCATGTTCCTGCTGTGCATCATGGGAGTTCAAACTCCTTCACTCTGAACATTAAAGGAGGACTCAGTGCGTGTATCTGCTGTTGGAATAGGGTGGAGAGAATCAATTCTGCTTGTCATAACACACAAACACACACATAAAAAAGTAGATTGTGTTTGTGTGTGTGTGTGTGTGTGTGCGTGCGCGGGCGGGCGGTCGCACGCTAATGCGGAGGAGCAGAGGTTGACCTCAGGCTACCGGCTAATTAAAACTCTACCAGAGAAATGAGGGAGAGAGGGAAGGAGGGAGGGAAAGGGAGTGAAGGAAAACATAGAAAAAGAGGAGTGGTTAGGAGAGAGATTGAAAAGAGAGAGACAGAGGGGAGGAGGAGGAGAAAATGAGAGAAAAAAGAAAAAGACATGAAGGGAAAGAGAGAGTTTTCTGGGGTTGTTTGAGTTTTTGTTGGTGGAGTTATTTGAACTGAGGGTCTGGGGGCAGAGTGTGTCATATGCTGTACAGATTAGAAAGCTGTCTGAAATGAGCTTGTGATTTTGTGCTACATAAATAAAACTGTGTGTACAAATGACTAATTCATGCTCCCAAATTAATAATTTGTGCTAATGAATTAAAAGAGCATAACATTAAAGAGTGATGCTCAAATATTGCGGAACATTATGTTTTACTGATGTCAAAGATGTCAGGATCGATCTATCGAATCACTCATCTATCACTGTATAGCCACGTGCACTACATGGTCAAAGCTGTGTGTGTGGACACTCAAACATCACATCAACCTGTCATTAACACAGGCATTAAAATTAAATTGCATCCTTTTTGCCGCTAAGAACCTTTCACTCCTCTGGGAAGGATTTTCCAAAGGGATTTGATCACATTCAGCCCCAAGAGCATTAGTGAGTTTGGGCATTGATGTTGAGCGACTTTCATGTTCATCCCATAGGTGTTGGACAGGCGCTGAGGTCAGGGCTCTGTGCAGGGCCAGTCACGTTCTTCAACACCAAACTGGGAAAACCATTTCTTTATGCACCTGGCTTTTTTGCATGGGGGCAATGTCAAGCTGAAACAGGGCCCCCCCCAAAGCTGAAGGACATTACGGTCTAAGCATCCCTAACAATATTACGTAATATGAAGACATGAACTCAATAACCATGGGAAATATCAATATCAAAATAACTAACTTGTGGGCATGAGTTACTAATTTGAGAATAAACATTTTACACCCGACAGGCTCTGTTCAGCAATTTGATAGTGATATGGAGGAGTGGGGGGTTGG
>NW_019525289.1:2037780-2044715 GCF_002814215.2 Seriola lalandi dorsalis
GAGAGAGCTGGAGTGAGGTCAGCAAGTGTGTGAAAGTGTGAACTGACACAACGACCTGCATGGCTGTTGGGAAGATGAGAGCTGAGAGAGAGAGAGAGAGAGCGCCAAGCTGTTTCATTCCATTCTGTATGTCACTCTTTAAAAATGTATTGATTTTTCTTATTAATTACTTCACTTTTCAATGATACATATAAAGCCAATATAGCTTCACTGAGCTGGAAGACAGGGAGAGGGGGAAGATCGCAAGAGAGGAAGAGGAAACACAGGACGTCCATGTTTTATTCACACAGCAAATATACGATCAATGTCTCTTTATATAATTCATGGCTCATTTTAAATATTTCACTGTCACGAAGCCAATTAGCAATTTTAGCATGCAGCGTGTTCGTGTGTGTGTTCGTGTGTGTGTGCAGTTTTTATCATGCGTTCCTATGCGCGTGTATATTTTTAAGTTTTTGCCTGCCTAACCCCTCCCCTCTCTCCCCCTCAATCTGTGTACACATGTGTACCAGTGTGTGTGTGTGTGTGTGTGTTTGAAACAAGCCGACCCTGCCAAACAGGCTGCTGGGTCTGGGCAAAGGAGAGTGGGTATCGAGGAAGAAGAGGAGGGGAAGAAGGAGGGGAGGGGAAAGAGGAGGAGGAGAGCGTGTGTGTGTCAGCGCGCGCGTTTGTGTGTGTGTGTTTGTGTGTGTGTGTTTGTGTGTGTGCATGTGTGTCGGGGGTATGGGGGTTCGTAGAAGGAGGAGGAAAGAGTGAAAAGCCTAGATTGAAGTTTGATCTGTTTGTTCTCTCCCCCTTGTCCCACTTACATGTCCCCTAAGGAGCCCAGAGAAGGAAGGCAGGCTGATGTGTGTGTGTGTGTGTGTGTTCATATTTATATACGTGTGTGTATGTGAAACACAGCGACACAATCTCAAAGAGAAAAAATGAGCCAAAACAGATCAGGATAAACAGATAAACAGACGGATTGAAATAGACAGACTGACAGCGAGACGGGGAAAGATAAGAGAGAGAAGACATAAGCTGGAGAGGGCACAGAGATAGAGAGATGAAGACGGTGGGAGATGAGTTTAAAAAAAAAATCAAACACACAGATGCACGTGTACACACACAAACACACACACAGCAGCAACACAGAGTGATTGACAGAGACCGACAGACACGCCTACAGTCTGAAAAAAGGATGAGCAGAGAGGAGAGTGACAGAGGAAAAGGGAAAGACGGAGAGAGACGCAGTGATCCACAGCTGGATACAAATCGAAACCGACAGCAGAGAGACAAACAAAAAGACAGACAGGCAGACGGACGGACCGAGCGACAGTCACTAGCTGTATTTGTCCGTTTGTGTCCTCGGATCCTCCGTTAAACACCTTGTGACCAACCTTGTGTGGATTTGGTTAAAGTGATGACACGAATCATTGCCGTGGTCACTGTAATGTCAGTTTTGCCTCCGGTGTGCCTCGAGAGCAGTGATTCATGAGAGAAACACGGCGCTTAAGAGCCGTTGAGTTTGCTGTTCTAAACTCTCAGTATTTGTCAGTCTTTTGGAGGGAAATCGTCTGTAGCGGAGGAAATGATGCATTTTCGGTTTGTTTGTACCTAATAAATCGAGAAAAGCTCAAGCACCAGCCATTCGATCTTAATGTTGAAGCCAAAGAGGAAGCGCCCTAAAGAGACAAATCCAGAATTTGTGCTGGATGCTGGCACTAAGGTCCTAACTCAAGTCGCCGCATATCAGTTCAGAGGCCACATCCTTGAAAGGCTTTTTATGTCCTCATAAGTCAACAAGGCCTGTGTCCTTTCAATTGCTCCTCCAAAAGACAAAGAAATTTAGAAAAAAGGAGAAACTTCGCTGATTTCACATTTGAAAATATGTTTTATTACAAAATAATTCTTAAAGACAAATATATTTGACAGCAAGTTTGTTTGTTTGACGAGTTTCTTGCACCTTCTCCACTCCAGCCACGTCATGAAAGCAGCACAACAGCAGCGGGTTTAGTTCTTCTGTATGCGTTCAGCCACAGTACTGCCGCACACTACGCAGTGTAGAAGTACTCAGCCCACAGTTACTTGCAAGGGCAGAATTGGACAGCTGTGCTGACTACAACTGAAGTGTTTCTTCAGATACAGATGACACACGTGACAGAAAAGAGTATAGATTGTTTTTTAACACCCTTTCCCACCTTAGCTCCACCCAAAACTCAACATCACAAATGTTACTGTGTGTCAGTGTTTTTCTACAGTCTGTGTCAGTGTGAGCTGTGAAAGCCAAAAAAAATAAAGAAAAAGAAAAGCTCCCATCTACTCAAAACTTAAATTTCATCACCAGAAAATAAAACTTCATCCACAGGAAATATGCAGCAGTTTGAGCTCTGCCATTCTGTCAGGGTCTTTGCTTTGAGAGGCTGCAGCTGTGCTTTTCCTCGCTATTACTGCTGTGATGGAGAGAGAGAGAGAGAGAGAGAGAGAGAGAGAGAGAGAGAGAAGGGGAGAGAGAAAGAAAAAGACAATTTCCATTTAGAGCACTGATCCAACCTATTACCTTAATTCTGCCCTGGCAGCAAATTTCACTAAGATCACTTTTAAAAATGTGTTTTCCCAAAGACAGACTTAATTCAGCCTAATTATCAGGGCAAAGAGAGCCCCGCTCCCCTGGAGACAAACACTTGACAATCAGGACTCCCCTGATACAATCGTGATGCCTCATCACTGTGCTGTGACACTGTTTGACTGACAGATGATCTCTGGGAAATGCAGTGCAGTAAAGGCACAGCACAGCACCTATGTACGATGGATGCTACAACACTAACAAGAAACACATGAATCTTGAGATGTTCTACTGAATGTCCTAATTTCTCATTCTATATCTCTGCTTGATAGACGGATATTATCATTTTAATTTCCTGCAATATTGAAAATGAGGATGATTGATAGGCTCAAACTATCAAATACCGCCTGAACACATTGCTCTTGAATTAAGCATTAGGCAGGGAATACAGAAAGTCCCTAAACTATAATTCCACATGCTAGATCTAAAACATACAGTAGGTGACAGAGTCCAAATTAGCTCATACAGACCTGAAAGGCCTTTTTTCATATTTTACATTCTTTGCAGTAGCAAGATCAGATCTTCAAAGTCTGTAGTAGCTGAGGTATCTTGCACTTACATCAGAGGAAAAAAATGATGAATGTTGAATGCTGCTGGGCTGTGAAGTTCTGACAAAAAAGGGGCCTCCAACGCACGGCTTTGGCAAGCTTTCACACCCTCTCAATGCAGCTCTATTATATCTATGCATTAGGAAGTGTAGGAACTGCAAGAGAAATGTCAGGCAGCCGCTGTGGGAAGGGAAAGGAATTTTAAGTGAATTTTTTGAAATGCAGAGGAAAATAAAATGCAAATTAGGTGTGTTTCCATCGGCAGCATTGAAGAAAAATAAATTGAATTTCCACACAGACTTTCAAGAACTGATTTCTATTTGGCAAGTTGTTATCGCGCTTTCGTGTCGGATAGTGTAAGTGATATTTCATGCTTTCATTTCAAGATGGAAATCAAGGAATGCACTTTGCATGCTGTAAGGCAGCGACTACAGCTACACTGGAGCATTATACTTGGGGGGGTGTGGGGGGAACAACATGTAAGTTTCTTTTTGACTGGAAGGTCACGGTTTACACAGAACATCTCACAAAGAATTTTTTAACCTGCAGACCTTTCTTTTTTACCTCGAGTGAGCATAAAACTTGACATTTACATTTGGTTTTTTTTAGTTCTTGGAAGGCAGCCCAGCTCTTGTTCGTGCTGCATTACTGCAGCAACTCCATGAAAATTCACTGTAACTTATTAACAATTAGATTAAACAGCAGGAACATTTCATTTGTTTGGCAGCAGCTTCTCAGGTTTTACCTTCAACTTATTTTTTTTTTCATTATCATTAAGATTTAAGTATTCTCATCCCTGTTTGGAGCCAATTTCTTTTTTTTTTGTCCTGTTGTTCACAGGGCTACAGAGAGGTTATTTCTCTCTTCACTGTTTCACTTCACAGCAGAATCTCATCTACTCTGCCTCAGTGGAGCTCACATCACCAATTCTTATTGAAGGGGAAATCGTACAACCATTGCTGAGCGAGGTCGTTATTTGGATAATGACTAATCTGCTCCCGACTTAGTTCCATTCCTCTGATCTGACGTCCAGGTTGGAGTCAGAGGATGTGGCTAATGATGTGGCTGCAGCGATGTCTGGGAATGCAGAGAGTACACACACACACACACACACGCACGCGCACACACACACACACACAGAGGAGATACTTGCAGACATTCACTTACAAGTCACTCACTTGCTCACTTACTGTAAGCACTTATGTGTATGAGTTCTTTTACCTTGACACCATGAGCTATTCGTTTCCTCTTAAATTCCCCTTTAGTAAATTTAGTAAAAACATTTTTCCACATTATACACTCTCTATCTACTCATTCCAGTGCTTCATGTTTCACTTGTGGTGAAATATTCAAACAACACAGCTTCTTTTTTTTTTATGGCCACGTATGTGTTTCTAATATCTATTTGCTCATTTTCATGTTCTTCAATTTAATATCAGCGAAACCTTTGTATTTGGATCAGATTGTAATATACAGATAATATGAAGTTTTGCACACTTCACTCTCGTTTTTTATTCAATTTAAAGCTCTCCTAATCAGTTCTTTTCATATTTATGAATCAAATGACTTTGTTCGTCATTACTGAACTGACAGAAAACCTTTGTAAGGCAGACATTTGTAAAGACATTTGTAAAATGTGCTTGGTTCACTCAGTATTCTCAACGTGCAGCAGGCGACTGGTTTCAGCAATAAAAGCTCTGACAAACCCACGGTTGGTTGAGTTGGAAACCAAAACAAAGCTAAAAGGAAAGTGAATACTGGAGTTCTCAGTGATCAGATGAATGCTAATGCTGCTCTTTGTCTGCTGGATTTGTCTAAAAAGGCAATTGTTTGCTGACACATTAGCTGTTACAGCTTCATAGAGTGATAATATGTCAAAGCTCTGTCAGCAAGTGGCAAAAAAATTTAGCTTCAACTTCCAGTTGGAGATTATTAAAAAATAGTCAATACAACAACTGTCATGAAAAAATAAAATATATTTTTTCCTCCATCAAAGACCTCCTGTAAAAGTCTCTGACAAGACTTTTCAGTTTGTTATTTACTCTAATCTGTAGTAACATTTTAATAAATGTAGGAACAATTTCTGGTAGGCTTATCCTGCACCGCATTACTTCTGTTCTTGTAAGGACCCTCATTGTCATAATGGAGACTCTAACCTTGACCCTTACGCTTACTTTAACCTAAACCTAATTCCAACTCCAACCATAAAAACAAGGCTCAACCCTCAAGAAACCCTGAGACGAAATGAGGACTGGTTAACGTGTCCTCACTCACGAGTGCTTATACTGGTCCTCATGAAGAGAGAAGAACCAGAACACACACAAACGTATTCACCCATGCACTTGGTCTGATTTTTATCGACTATAACATTCACAGCATTGACATGCTCACTCATATGCATTCACCCTTGCATGCACCAAAAACACATACACACACATGACCTGCCAACCCTCTACACACACACACACACACACACACACACACACACACACACACACACACACACACACACACATACACATACCTTATCAACAGTGGACCACTATAATTTTAAAAATTGTCAAGAGGGGAGTTGCACCCTGGCTGATGTCTATCTATCAAACTGGGGACTTACATAGCCTGAAGTGGTGAGCACAGTCTGGGGCATGAATACATGCAAAGGCTTTCTCAATGTCTTTCGAAAATGGGTCATTTAACTATATCATTTTTAACATTTCAACATCTTGATTTGTCAAATTTCTTGAAAATAATAATATAGTGTTGGACTTTATTAACATTAGAGTAGCCAAAAGGCATGACTATCTAGAAAAACAATAAATGTATGTATTTCTTAACTAAATATAGTGCATGCAGTGTATATTAGCAGCTATTGATGTAGTAATGATCATACCCTTGACCTGAAAACTTCTGACTCCTTGAGCCATTTGGTCGGGATCATTAGTGCAGTGTTTCTTAGAGCTTTTGTGTCCAGTCTTTGGAAGGCAGACTTCAGAATTCACTAAGTTAACTGAAGCTTGAACCCACAGCCTCAAAATTTATAACATACAAGTTATATTACTTACAGCCTTTGAGTCCACACTTTGGGTGTTGGACTTCAAAATTCACTGAGCCTCTTAAAAATTCAACCCAATGAGATATTTAGTTGAGGACTGTTTCACACTTTTTGTTTAGAGCGTTTGACTCTTTCCTTTGGGTGCTGTCGAAAAGGAAAGTTGGGAGCTCCTTTGGGTGGTCATGCTGGCCTAGTGGAAAGAGGTTGGAGTAATAGGACCATTCAGAGGTTTTGAGGTCGTGGATTTGATCCTCAGGCAATTTGTTGTATTTTGACGTCCCATGCCCAGAAAAGACTATAGAACTATAGTCTATAGACTATAGTGTTGCTGGTGAGATGGCTTCAGGAGTTAGAGGACTGTTTGGGAGCTTTAGGGTTGTGAGTTCGAATCCACTGGGGCACATTGAATTCTGAAGTCCAATATACAACAGAAAGAATCAAAATCTAGAAAATAAATAGAGCTTAAGTGACTCTGTTCAAATAGCAAAGGGATTAAGAGGACTACTCTGGAGTTTTAAAGTCTTACGTTTGATCCTCAGGATCTGCCATGAATTTTGAAGTGCAACACCCAGAGTAAACATTTAAAGGCTCTAGGAGATAAGTGTCTATTGTCTGACCAAATATCTCATGGTGTTAGACGACTGCTTGGGAGATTTGAGGATGTGAGTCTGATCCTTGTGAGGCTCAATCAATTTTGAAATCCAAGGGGGCTTGGTGGCATGGGGGG
>NW_019525289.1:2044735-2106949 GCF_002814215.2 Seriola lalandi dorsalis
GGGGGGTTGCGATGTAGGGCAGGCCCGTTGTTGGTACCTGGAGCATCAAAACCTTATCCTGCTCCAGCGGATAAGCTTTGGCCCCCTCCAGAGAGCTGGAAGTAGGGGGTTATGTCATGGAAACTTTGAGCGGATGCTCTGTGCCTCCGAAATGTCCCCCGTCCCCCACTATTGTCGAGTGTGTAATGTCCACTGTTGGATAGGTATACACACACACACACACACACACACACACACACACACACACACACACACACACAGTTGCCCTCCTCTTCTCACATGCTTTTTCACTCTGTGCTCATTTGGTGATGTTAATGCTAGCAGACATGTACAGTGTGCTCAAAAAGCAGAGGGAGGGGAGTGTGTGTGTGTGAGTGTGTGCGTGTGTGCGTGCATGTGTGTGCGCAAGGACATACTGTATGTGCGAATGCAAGTGTTCATACATGTGTGTGTACTTACCGCTCTTAAAAACCAATTAACAGTGCGCAGCAGCAGCCACCCCCCCCCCTCCTGCAAATGAAGAGGTGAATTAAACATCACCAAGACCAGATGGAAAGAAATCAGACAGAGAAAGAGAGAGGGATGAATAATTGAAGACAGAGAGCATCATAAAAAAAGGGGGGGAAATAAAACTGAAATAAGAGATGAAATGAAATGTAAGAAAGCAGAAGTCAATTAGAGAGACTGAGAGAGAGCTGCAGGGAGAAGCAGATAGGAAGAGAGGGGAGGGATTGCTGCGAGTGTGTGAGTGTGTGTTTTTGTGTGTGTGCCTGGGAGCGTGTGCACTCAGCGTTTGTGTGTCTCTCCTGCCTTTTTTTTGTTTTGTTTTTTTGTCGGAAAAGAGTCAAACTAACACAAGCCAGTTGTTTGAAGTCCACAGCACCATAATCAGGTTGGTTGCAGCACAGTGATGATTAGACTGCGCTCTCTTTTACAAAGCTGAACTTCAACAGCATCCTGCATCTGACTATATTTATACGTGTGTGTGTGTGTGTGTGTGTGTGGATGAATACCTGTGAACCAGGGGCTCGTTTGTGAGAACTGCTTACACACAGATGCACATCAGGATACCATCACATTTCATAAATGTTTGTCACTTGGAAATTTGAGAGTCATACAGGTCTCTTGCATTCTTGTGCATGGGTTACAAATGCCTTTGAAACTTGCCAAAATGACTGAGAGAGGAAATAATCACATATGGTATATAACAATAGAAGAAAAGTTGCAAAAGATAACTTTTGGTTGTATTTATTTTTCACCATTGATGGCTAATTCTGGTCTGTTACAACCTGATTGTTATTTTTATGGTGTTGATCATCATTCCTATTGTTAATTATAACCTTATACTCACCAAGTTAATTGACTGATTATTGACAGGACAGAGATCATTGTCTCTGTCCTTACACACTGTACATCATGGATTAATCCTCTACTGTGCATCTTTCTGACGCTGTGACTCTGTGAGACAACATGACAGACAACATGACAGTTGTCTCACAGAGTCACAGAGAGAAATAGAGAAGGAGCACTAGCATTAGATTTTGTGACCCAGAAATGCTAATCCCTAAATTGGTTTTTCTTGTAAATAATTAAACCAAGTGTGTGTGTTTTTATGTCTCAATGCAAAGGAAATAAATTGCAGGTTCGTCTCCCTTCATGCTGTCTTGCAGTGATTTTGGGAGAGGAATTGAGTACATTTGTTTGTGTGAGCGAGTGAATTTAGACATGAGTGTGTGTTCAACTCTGTGAGCATTTGTGCAGTGAGTGTGCATGCATGTATGTCTGTGTGTGTGTGTGTGTGTGTGTGTGTGTGTGTGTGTGTGTGTGTGTGTGTGTGTGTGTGTGTGTGTGTTTGCGATTTGCCCGCGTAGCTTTATGCAGTGTCTCTATGAGATTGTGTGTTTCTGCATCTACACATTAGTAATTGCCCCTGGATGAGCTTGTAAGTGTGCGTGTGTGTGCGTGTGCATATGCGTGTGTGTGTGTGTGTGTGTGTGTGTGTGTGATTTCCAATAACCGCTCCTCTGCGGTCGGCGTCACGCTGCTCCTCTGTTCTGCTGGAAGTGTTTGTGAGGGGAAATAAAAACTGTGTTTGGTGGAGAAAGGGGAACACTGGGAAATCACAGAGCTACTGTTTACAGCAAACACCGAGTGAGCCGGGACACAACAGTGACAAAGTTATGATCTCTATGTCTGTCCCTCTGTGTCTGTCTCACTCTGTCCCTCTCCATCTCTCTGTCTGCTTTTGTGTTCGTCTCTGTCATTTTAATGCCGTGTGCTTCAGGGGCATAAATGTTACATGAACGATATTTCCAAAACATCAAAATAAACAAGGCAGCAGTAAACCTACCATCCTGAAATGATGCAGCTAACCGTCACGGCCAATCAGAAACAGGTCGCTGTATTCTGACCTTTGTTTGTAAATGACTGGAGGGACACATGGCTTTGTAATGTGACATACTAATTTTTTTTTGTGGTAATTTTGTGCGTGTGCTGCGTTGTATGTTGAACGTGTCTCGCCTCCCTGTTTACCCCTCTGCTACATTCTACTAGCAAGAGCCAATTACTAAACTAATCCAATAGGATGCAACAATGCATTAATCAGTTTTCACGCACACGTACTGTATCTAACTCGGATTCTCTTTCTGTAATTCATGTCTGTTTTCTTTGCTGTCATTGGGTGACACTCTTTCATGCCAACACTTTTCTCCTGCTTGCATTTCTTTCTCATCTATCAGCGAGCGTTCAGACTGAAAACAGCCATACATTAAAAATATGCATGGAGCTGGGCTGACAGAGACGTATCATTGAGATACCTGTTGGACAGTGAGAGGCTGCTTTCACAAACGTGATTTACGAGCGCGGCTTACACGCAGACCTCGGATTTTGGCAGCGTCACATTTCACAAATGAATGTCGCACATAAATTGCGGATACATTTGTGAGTCCTGCAGGGCTCTTATGCTCGTGCACGGGCTGCATGAGCATGCAACGTGAAACGTGAAGAGGAAATGATCTCTTGTTGCAAATTTGTTGAAATGGGCCCACTGAAATTTAGTTTCAGAGTGTGAAGGTTTATCAGATACCTAAACATTTTATCCTAATTTTTCAGGAAGTTAAAGGAGCTACATAACTTTTACTATTGCTACATAGCTAACGTTAGCATTGACAGCTGTTTACTTACCAGTCTAGAAGAAACGTTGCGAGTTCAACATCAAATTTCATTCCTTTACTTAGGATGAGTTGTCTCCAGAGGTGGAAAGCAACACCGATGTTAACTCTTGTCTCTATCACATCTTTTCTTCTCCTGAAGTTAGCATGCTAACCAGCTAGCCCCAGCCCATCTCATCACTTTCCGATAGCGACTCACTGTAGCCTCCAATCTGCCTCGAAGACGTAGCGCTGCTCAGAGGACATTTTATAATATCTTGTCTTGTAAATGCAATGATGGCCGAAGCTCTTCACCACCACCCGCTCCCTGCAAGAAACCACGTTCAGCAGCAGAGAAAACTTATGTATAACCTATGTATAAAAAAAATTCTCACACTGCAAAGTAATCTCCCAGGAAAGTGACAGATAACATTTTGCTGTCTTGTGGCAAAAGTTGAACCACATTCAGCATTTTTGTTCCAGATGATGCATCAACGCTGCATCAACGCTGCATCAACGCAGTCGTCCCATTCAGATGAATGACAGAGCTGCATTTCGACACAGGGCTGCTGTGTATCCAAAAGTGTCATTAACAAACATGAATGAGGTGATTTTTTTTTTTTTTTCAGCTGAAAATATGATAAGAATGTGCAAAGAGGTGCACTGACAGTGTTATAATTCATGTTTTATTCCAAAGACAAAGCCAAAGGAGTGCACTCCTCAGTAAAACCAACTAATGGTTAAAAAGCAATGAAACCTGGAAGCATCAACATTGTCGTGGGTGGTAGATGATATTAAGTTCAAAAAGTCTAAAGCCACTTCTGACCTCTTGTGAGATGAGACAGACCTTGAGCCAGTATTTATTCAGAAAATGCTTTATCAACAAAAACATTTTCCACTTTGAGCAAGTGTGAAAAGTTTCTTTTTGCAGTGTTGGGCAATTGTATTAGGATGATTCTAATGCATTTTCACATCAACTTTCTAAGTACATTTGTAAGCTCCAAAATGTCACAAACATTTTCGCCTGATATTGGTCTTTCTGTCTCTCCAGCCTCACTGCTTCTCCTCTTTCACCTCGCTCTTCATTTTTCTGTGCTTCTCTCTTGCTCCCTTCCTCCCACTCACACTCTCTCTCTCTCTCTCTCACACACACACACACACACACACACACTCTTTCACTCTTTCTCCTTCTCTCATGCAAACACCTTTTTTTTCTTTTTTTTTTTTTACTCTCCCGTCCACACTTTGCCCTTTGCTGCCTTTTCAGAAATGGCAAATATATGCACACGGCATACACAGCACAACAATGACAGATATGTATGCAGGCATGCGTGTAAACACGGACAATGCTCACACATGCACACTCACACACAAGCACACAGATGCGGCGTGCGCTCTCCTGCCGGAAAGTGGTGTGTGGTAGTTGAAATGGGAGCGAGCTGTAGCCCGGGGGCAGAGCCGGGACATGAATACACGGAGAGGGTCAGCGTGGCACTTTTTAGGGGTGGGGGTTAGGAGGATGAAGGCTTCAGGGTGTAGAGGGCTGCAGTTTAGGGTTACAAACCTCACAAACTGTTCTTTCATTTCTACATAGCAATGGTTTCCTTGCAGGAAATTGTATTTGGCCTCTGGCGGCCATATTGGAGGTCTTCGGCTCAAACAGTGGATGCGTTCTTCAGTCCATACTGTGGCCACGTCTAATAAGTTGGCAAAACATCCCACTTTGAAGCCGAGGCAGCTAAAATGTCGTCTGACTTTTTGTGTCTTACGAAGACATTTTTCTAAGTTCCTTTCACATTAACTTAAATTCCAACATTATCAATGCGTGAGAGGTATGATTTGATTTCACTGAGCAGTATCATGATGTTTAGCCCACAACATTAGTAAAGACATCAATGACAAGCGGATTCCTGTCAGCTGCGCCCTCCGCTGCCATTTTCTTTTTTGTTCTTTCTTTCTGAGCTGTTGAACTGCTTGCAAAATGTGAAAAGTTTCTCGATAGGATTCACTTCTGTCAATCACCACAAAGACAAGTGAGCTAAAGAGGTAGTGACAAACATTAAGGGGCAACATACACTTGTGTCACACGACAAGAGGCTGCTTCTTCCATGGAGACTTCCTTGAGCATCAGTCATTTGTAAAACTGCCTAAAAATTGCCTATCTCTAGCAGACATGTGATTTCTGACAGTTGTCTGTCAGGAACAAAGAAGCAGCTTGACGTTAGAGCATAGGCAGGAGGTTGGGGATGGATGGTTTGACAAAGCGTACGCCACTGACTAGAAAAGCTGCTGTCCATTTCCTTTTTTCCTACAGACAAGTCGATGTTGGTTTGTTTTAACCATGACCGTGATCATTCCTTATCTTTAAAGGTCCCATATAGTATAAAGGTAGATGTCCATGTGTTGTTTGATTATAAAGCAGGTCTAGGTTCTATATTAATACTGTGAAAGTATCAAAGCCTCAGTCCACAGAGAAATGCACACAGCCTGTATTCACAAACTGAGCCTTAAAATTAACGATCAGGACTTCTGTAACTTTGTGATGTCACAGCAAAGCAGTCACCGCTCTCAGCCTTCCCCCAAGCCCCACCCACCCAGACCCACCATCTAGCCTTCCAGGATTTGGTTTTTCTGAGTGTTTACCTGAAATCTGCTATATTTTTATTCGAGCACTCAGAAAACAGTCAGCAAATCTCCTCTGATTGGCTCACCGACCTGTTGTTACTAGAGCTCCAGAGAGAAGTCTGAGAGTTGTTGTTTTTGTGCCCAAAAAAACGTATAAATAATAATAGTGGTGTCAGATCAGATAACGGTCATATGAATTATTGTTGTAGCAGTGATCAGATCAGAATAAACACTTTTATGTGTCGTATGGAAAGGCAGTGACAAATATAGTGTTTGTTCGGTGAGTCTGGTGTGTTCTACTGACATTAAGTAACTGCTCTGCAGGATGGTTCAGGCTCAAAAGTTTATGCATCATTAATGTGTGATCAATTTAGATGAATGACTTTATTTTCAATCAAAATTCTGTTCACATTTCAGCCTCACTTTTTACCCTGGATTCACACTTCTTTTCCTCGTATAGTTCCGGTAGTATATATTCCAAGAAAGTCAATGTTTTCCATTGTATCTTACACTTCAGCTCATGTATAATGGAATATGTAGAAATGTATATAATACAGTAAGGTAAGGAGTGTGTGCTTCATATTTAAAAGTTAGATTAAATTAATAAAGAGCTAGTTGGATAGTTCCTGAATAGATGTTTAATAAAACAGTGTGATGGAAAAGAGGACAAAAGATATTAAGAATAATATGTTTGGACACCAAGGCAGTAATTGTGAAGCTCTGACTATTGTACCACTGGGTACATTATGCAATGAGAGGGAGAGAGAGGAAGAGAAGATATACCTAACATCATCCCTCAGGGTAATGATGCAGAGAGGTAAAGACAAAGAGAAGAAAAGGAAGGAGGAGGAGGAGGGAGGCTGAGACAGACAGAGGAAACAGACAGAGGGGAAAGGAAAAAGTGAGAATGTTGGAAAAACACCTAGAAAGAGATAAAAGAAGATAGAGATGCTGGAAAACTAGAGAGGTGAGGAAAGAATGGATGAAAGAGAAGAGATGGAGAGAAGGAAGAGTAAAAGAGAGGAGGGAGAGATAAGAGAGGAAAAAGAAAAGATAAGAGAAGGTATGCTAAGAAAAGACAAGAAGAAAGAGGAAAAGGGAACAGTAAGAAGAGTAAGAAAGAAAAAAGGAGGATGAAGAGAAAGTGAAAGTCAGACAAGGAGAAAGAAGATGAGAGACGGAGAGAGAAGCAAGGAAACGGAGGGGATGTGGGTAAACCTGGAAAGAAGTGTCAGAGGAGAAAAGAAAGAAAAAAGGAAAAGGAAGGAGGGAAGGAAGGAGGAGAGAAGAGAGGAAGAGAGTGAACACATGGGAGAGAGACAAGGAATTTGGAAATTGAGGGGGGCCGAAGAGAGGAGTGTGTGTGTGTGTTGGGGGGAGGAGGGTGGGTATCCCGTAGGGTTAATTACATCTCTGTTCTCTGTCAGTGTGGCTCTCTCCTCCGCGATCTGAGTCCCTGCTGCAGGCTGACAGGCCACACACACACACACACACACACACACGCATGCACGCACACATGCACGCACACATGCACGCACATGCACAAGCACAAATGTTCATACAAATATATACCCACATTCTCATAAACACAGATATACACACATCCACGCACGCTCAGATATCAACATACAAAGAGAAATGTTCTCTGTCTCCTCCTTTTTGTCTTTCTGTCACTATTTTTCTCTCTCTCTCTTTCTGTCTCTCTGTCAGACACACACACACACACACACACATACATACAAATACAATAACACACCACGGTCTGTCCCAGGAGAGCATGCGTTGTTCTGCGCAGAGTTAGACACGAAGAAGAGGGCCCTTACTCGTAATAGCTGTTAATTTTGCATAAATCATGCATAACATGACCCACATGTAAATCACTCATGTCAGCAGGATATCACATCCCAACAGCTCTGTCTTCTTCTTCTCCTTCTTCTCTGCAGGAAGCGGCAGCAGCTTCCATTTTCACCATTTTGTCTCTTCCTCTGTTTGTCTTTGCCTTCTGAATATGAAAGACAGAAAGGTGCGTGAAGTTCCAGTGTGGGAACATTATGATCCTACGCTCCTCTGCAGGGGTTCTTTAACTCATTATGAAGGAATAATATCATTTTCACTCATGCTTCATGTACATAACAGATTAAATGTATGAATAAGATAAGTCTCAACTTCTCTGCCATTGCTGTGAGACTTTGTGTTGAACTGTGGGTTGTACCTGTATGTGAAGAGTGTGATAGTTTATAGAACTTCATTACATTCTGGTTTACTGAGGCTTTTTCAAGTTCATTGTGTCTCCACCAGTAAATTACTCCCTATTTGACTGTTTCAAGAATATTTGGGGGGGGGGGGGGGCTAACATCAAAGGTGTGTAAACCAACATGGCAGACTAGATAAAAGCTATTAATATAGATATATAGATATAATATATAATATAAGTTCTATCCTTGCTCTGCCTCAAAATCCCTTAAGAATGTTTTCCATTCTGCGAACAATATTTTATGGATATGTTTTGCCGTTATTTGCCTTCATGCAGCAGAGGCCCTGAACCAGAGTCAGACTGGTCCTACTTGACTGTTCAAACATCAGAGGAAAGTGGCGATTCAAATAAGAAGCCACTGCTTGAGTTCATTCAGTGAGCTGACACCAAAAGCAACTCAGCTAAAATAAGTAATTTTGTACACTTTTTAAACCTGGGTTTCAGAATGATTCAGTTACAAAGAATAGCAAAAAAAAAAGAAATCAAAGATAAGCAGGAGTGTTTACTATAAAACACTGAGAATGAGCAAGTGCGAGTATTAATAAAATGTCTTCGGGGAAAGAAATAGGTCTTGAGATGAAATTTAAAACACAAAGACTCTTCCATAACCTGAGAGCTAGGAAAACAAAACCAGATGTACATTAGAAATGTTTAAGCCAGCAGAAATAATATCTGTATTATTTCATCATCACATCATCTGTTATTTTGCCACAATAAAGAAAAAAAGGCTCGACAAAACAACAGCTACTCTAACAATAGTGAAGTGCTTTAGGGTGGATTTTCCCTTTAACTTCAAATAGCTAACACAACTATCAGCTCACAGTCGCTGCAGTTGTCATCTCGATTCAGTATTCAGAGGGAAAGTTGATGAAACATCAAAGTGCTTCATGTGACGTGTGAAGATTCATGTCTTAAGTAAGGCAGCCTCCCTCACAAATAACATGACGGGTCGTGTAATCCTCCTGACAAATCAGTAAATCTCCTGTTGTTTGCACCTTTGTGGCTGAATCCACTGAGACGTGTCCCTCAGAGCCACGGCCTGCCTTATTAACCAGTTTTGCCTTAATTAGCTAATAGGATTGTTTTAACCATGATCCAAGAACAGAATAGCCCACGGGAAGACAAACACCAAGTTTGTGGAAGTGTGTGTTTGTGTGTGTGTGTGTGTGTGTGTGTGTGTGTGTGTGTGTGTGTGTGTGTGTGTGTGTGTGTGTGTGTGGCCATGTTTCACTATATTTGTGGGGTCTGAATGATTCATTGTATGTCCAGCAGGTTTGTGGGGAACAAATGTTGGACCCCCACAAGTTTAAATGTCTGTTTGAGGGTCAGAATGAGGTTAGGGTCAGAGTTAGGGTAAGGTGCTAGGGAACACATTATAACAATGATTGGTCCCCACAAATATAGTAAGACAAGAATATGTGTGTGTGTGTGTGAGAGACTCAATGTGCACGAGTGATTCAGTGAGGGGTGTGTGTGTGTGCGTGAGCGCATAAATTGGATGTGATATCAATGCTGTGTGTGTGCAGGAGCTTCTGTTTGTGTTAAGATTCAGCGTGTTTGTGTGTGTGTGTGCGCATGTGTGTGTGCTCGTGCACGTGTCATCTAAGGCACCACAGTCTCCTTCGCTGCCTTAATTAATGTGCCTTCTCGCAAGAGTTTCTCTGGAATATGAAACCATTTTACCTGATGATGCAAACGGCTGAAAACAGTGGCGGGTTAGTGCCTCGCCTCCTCACCTGACACTTTCCCTTTATGCGAGAGCGTTAATGTATGCCTGCGCTACACTTGTAGTTTTTATATCCGTGTATTTTAGTGCCACTGCAATAGCCAAAAGGCTTATTTTGCTGGAGGAAATGTGTGTGTGTAAGCAAAATCCTTTGTACTGTGTGATGAAAAAGAGCAGGCTGTATCACAGCTTGGCAATGATGTTCTTGCTACACAAGCACACGGCTACAGATCTACGCACGCACACACACACACACACACACACTTTCACTCGCACATACCCACGCAGAGACACACATAAGCCTCAGTAAAGTCCAGGGAAATCTTGAAAAGGGGGCAAGAAAGAGACGGATTGGAGGCAGGAGGCACAAAGACATGACAAATATGCAAATTCTAGCAACAGAGCTCTGGGTCCTTTTTAAGAAGAGAAATTATTAAAAATGATTTTATAAAATAAAATCTATTAATTTTCCCTCATCCTTCCATTCAGCCAGTGCATATTTGCATAAATGCAGGGAATTCGATTCAAAACTTTACCGTCCCACCAAGAGAAATTTCACTCGCAGACGGGGTTTATATTAACACACACTCTTTGTAAAGCACATAATAAAAAAAGGACAATAAAAACACTGTATACACAATAAAAAAGACTTAACAAATCACCCCAACAGCCACCATACGGACAAGCATGAGACGATAAGACCGGACAGGGACTGTGTAGCTTGATACAGTGCAGTAAAAGATGGTCAGGTCACAATGAAAGAAACTTAACATCGGTTTCCCTCTCTCTGTCCCTCTCCTGCAGTGTGGAGCGTTCGTTTCTCCCAGGAGCCCGCGGACCAGTCGGTGGTACTGGGAGAACGGGTGGTGCTGTCCTGCGTGGTCTTCAACTACAGCGGCATCGTCCAGTGGACCAAGGACGGCCTGGCCCTCGGCATCGGCGAGGGTCTGCGCGGTGAGGGAGGGGACAGAAATCCTGTAATGGGAGAAAAAACCTTGCAGCTGCAGGGATCAAAGTGAAGTGAAGAAGGGGAATAACTCAGCCACGGTCTCGGTTCAGTTTTGATTGTAAGAACCCTGACAAAAGCTATTATGGCTGAAAAGTGCAGGGGTTTTTTTAACATTAAGGGAATGAACACTGTACAGAGAGAGATAGAGTTAAGAGCCAAGAGGCGTGTGAGTGACAATCTGGGCAAAAATGAGTCCTGTATATCATGCTGAATTAGAGAAAATCCCTCACACTGCTGACAAAAGCAGACGCACATTCGCATTTACATTTTAAGCCGACACGCACATACAGAATGACTTACAGTGAGTGCAACAGTAGAGTACGCTTCATTTCAGAGATGGAGAGGCATCACATGCAAACAAAAGTGAAGAGAGTCAAAGGGTCAAAGCCTCAACAGACGAGTCTTTTTGTCTCCATTCAGGAAATGATCAGAGGAAACTCACAAGTGCAAACCGAAAGAATAAGAAGCAGAGAAGAAGAAAAGAGAAAAAATGTCCTTCACTGACCTCAGCCCCATTTGTGCAAAATTCAAACAAGCTTTTGACCAGTGCGGCTCATTGAATGTTGCTATTGACATCTTATGACTGCAGCTGCTGGCAGCTCATATTCTTTGCCCGTGATAAATCTGGGCAAGGAATGAAAATGATCCCTCAGACTTTCATGTGTTCAAGTATGAAAAAGCCTCTCTGTCCCAGAAATTAAAAACTTCACCGAAGCAAAATGAAAGACTGTGTGACATGTTAAAACTTAAACGCTTCATTATAACCAGTTAAAAGGCTCCTGATGACGAAAAGTGATTTATTGATGAATTTCACCATAAATATGTGGAAACATGACTGACAGGTGCCAAAAACCTGCTTTTGAATTACAATCTGTCAGATGCTTTTTGTAATGTTTAACTGTCAACATCTTTTAATGCTCAGCAGGACTGTTGTGGTGATTCTGCTCTGCACTTACATGCACCTGTCAGACAAACCGTGTGCAGGATTATGACATCAACAGTTTCTGCTGGTGACGCTACAAAGACTCAAACTCAAATGTTATGCTAAATACATATTTTTACCTGCATTAACGTGACTTTAAAGTGACAGTTCTGGTTATTTGACATAGGGCTGTGTGAGGTAATCATACAGTGTATGGAGAAGGAGACGTAAGCACCGGCACAGAAGCCGAGTGATGTGCTTTAATATAATGTCCACCAAAAGAAGTCAATATCAGTTGAAGTGTACGCTACTTTATTTCGCCATCAAACATCAACATTCCTTTGGAACTACAGTTTCTAAACCGCTGAACTACCATATTACCACGCCCAAGCACACTTACAGCACACACAGTATCACGCCGCGGATCAGCTGTTTATATGCACAGTATGCCGCTAGGGGTCTTTCAATCAATGACAGAGGACGGTGTCGTGGCGACGTTGTGAAATAGTATGGGATCATGGGAGTTGTTGTCTTCCCCACCATCACTGTAACGTTCTCCCGGTTCGGATTCCTTCAGTGTCAGTCGTTCAGGAGGTTTTTACCAGGAACCGAATTATCCACAGAGGTCTCCTCCTCTCCAAACCAAACACACCCTGACTAAAATCACTGAATAAAGCTGTTTCACATTCAGTGTTTTTCTCTGAGGGGTTTGGACTAAAATCCTTCATCTGGTTAAAATACATAGTTAAAAAAACAGCAAAGTGTACCAAAAGTTGTATCTTGAAAATGTGGCTTGAAACTGGATAAAAGCCAGTTTTGAGCTTCTGTCAGGCGAGCACAATGTCGACACGTGCAAAGCAGATATGACGTTCATTGGCAGGCGACCAAATCATTCATCAAATCATCAGTCCTTTTAATGTGGAAAAGTTACATATTATAACTTTAAGTGAGAAAGAACCAAGTGTAGCTGCGCTTGTGCGTAGGAATACGGTAGTTCAGCGGTTGAGAAGATGTAGTTCCAAAGGAAAGCGCGGTTTGACGACAAGATAAAACAGTGAAAATATTCAAAATATGCGTAAGATAATATTAAATACAATATACATTTTTGAGGATGTCCCCATCCACAGCAGCACATCAGTTCTGTACCGGTGCTCTGGGCTGCTTCTCTAAACTGAGAAGGCGCCACTCCGAATCTTCTGCAGGCAATAAACCGACTGTGTATAAGAAACTCACGCAGCCCTACGTCAAATCACCAGAACTATCACTTGAAAATCATTCTGTAATAGAGGGTAAAAAAAACAAACAAACACTTATTTAGAAATGAAGTCAACAAAATGTAACGTTACAAACAAGGAAGTAAATTAGCACTCGTATACTTTATTCCCACAAATCTCCATTTCTCATCAGACTGTAAATTCACCCACAAAGAACGACACACACGCTGTGTAGCACGCAAACACATCACATACATAACCACCCACACACGCACACACACACACATATTCAATCAACCCACCACCCATGCACACACACATAAAACAGACACACATTGTCACTCAAGTGATAATCTGACATGTGATGTGAATCTTGTGTTCAACTCAATTTAATTCACAGGTTCAGTAAAGGTCAGCACATCTCGCTCTCTCTCCCTCCCTCCCTCCCCTCCCACTCGTCTTTCACTCCCTCCCTCCTCTGTCTTTTCAAACTACAGCTCCATCATCACTTTGCTTTATGTATTTCCCACATCACCTTCATTGCTGTTTCATCTCTCTTCCTCCTCTTCTGTTTTCTCTCTTCTTCTTCATCTTCATCTTCTTCTTTTTCTCATCCCTTCCTCCTCCCTCTTTCTCTCTGTCTGTCAGTAATGCTCTCTTTGTCCTTGCAGCCCTTTTTTTTTGCGAGCATGGTCCCGGTGGCAAACACGCCAGCGTTTGATAAACATGTTGTTCTCTTTGTCTCTTTATTCTCTGCTTTTTCAGCCATCTATCATCACCTTCTGTCCATCCTTCATCCTCAAATAGTCTGTGCCGCCGTCCCTTCCTTCATCTCTGACACTGTCTCTCAATCTTTTCATCCCTTTTTCATACTGTGAGCATGAAGTCGTGTAATGTGTGTGTGTGTGTGTGTGTGTGTGTGTGTGTGTGTGTGCGTGTGTGTGTGTGTGTGGGGAGGGGGGGGTCTATAAATTGTGAATATATATGCACCAACAAATACTATTAATTGATTCTGATCCGAGGATGTGTTGCTGATGCATGTATCATCACATATAAGAGGTTGTTATGTGCCCTGTATGATGTCATACAGCTGTTGATGACAGAGTGGGCGTGCGGTAAATTCATACCTGCAGTTTGAACACCCACACACATGCAGGAGATCTGCATTTATTCACTGACAAAAACACTTTCTCAACATCACATCGCATCACATCACATAGTTGTGCATGTACATGTGAAAAAGAAAAATCCTTATAACGTATGTATCAGTGTGTGCACCGACATGCGTGTCATGTTTACATGTATACCTAGAAACGCACATCTATCCCCTACCTGCAGGCATCAGTGGTGGCAGTTCATTGTTCGTCCTCAAACCTCCTCCTCCTCCTTCTCCTTCTCCCCGGGGTGCTTTCACCTCTGTGGTTGCTATGCTGCGAGGTGCTGGAGTGGATGATGTAATCTCCACTAATACTTTTGTCGTCGCCCCCCCCCCCGACCCACCCTCCTTCCTCCTCTCCGTATACCCCGACTGCCTGCCTGCCTGCTCGCCTGCCTTTGCCATCTGAATCCATGATGTCATGTTAGGATTGGGCACGGAGGATCAATGAGTGCCCCCTAGTGGGACGTCACGCTCAATTATGTCTTTGTCTGAGAGGCGAGGGTTCAAACAGAGAGAAAAGGGGCTGTTGTAATTGGAACGGCGCTGCCTGTAGTTCTGCGTATGATGCTGGAATTGATGTGGCATCATTGTATATGTGGCAATGCCTGATCAGTGTTTGTGCAAAAACCCCTCAGCTGTGTGTGTGTGTGTGTGTGTGTGTGTGTGTGTGTGTGTGTGTGTGTGTGTACGTGTGTACTCCTGCATTCATTACCTTCCTCTGGGTTGTTTGTGTAAAGGACCTACTATCATGGTCTCCAGATGCTCTGGTTAATGCAAAAAAGGTCTTCAGAACTTCCGACACAAATGCCACAAACGCTGAGCGTCGTCCGTGCGCTGTGATTAAAAGCTTTGACATTTCAGCATGAATATGTGTACCATTTGCTGATCTCTGTCTCTGACTGATGTGATACAATTGTGATTCAGCTTTTTATCCATTTCATAAGAGCTTTTACATTTGCTTTATCTTGTAAACAAGTCAAGTGTCAGTCCTCTGCTGCACAGGGAAGCAGAGAAATACAACAGTCACTGACACTGACTAAAAGAAGATGAAAGAGTAGATATACAAATGTTTTCAATGGTTCCCTTTTCTGAAAATGTTTTTGTGCTCCGTTCACTGAAAAAATGTATTACCTCACTTACTTTTTATGGTGTCTATCCATTGAGATAGTTTTAGTTTTATTTCCTGAGCGTTCTGTTGCAACCCCAGTAAAGTAAAGATGAATGGGATTTTCACTGTCACTCTGGATCATCCACAGGATTGTGATCTGATATACATGATATCAGATTTTCACCATTATCGTCACCAAAAATAAAAATCTTATTACAGTATAACTGCGATATCTCTAGAGTATGTGAATAATAATAATAATAATAATAATAATAATAATAATAACAACAACAAAAAGAAACACCAGATGAACTGATTAACAAAATATCCACAAGGCCTAACATCTGCCATCATGATATTATCATATGTGCATTATTAACACAATATTTTTAGTTATCGTCAGTGCCGTTATATTAGGAAACCTCCGCTCGGAACAGTTTTCAAAGGGATGACTGTTTATCATCAAATAGTCCCTTTGAAATCTGTTCAGTGGATTATTAATTCAGGTGAACTACATCCTTAAATTAATAACATTTCTTTTCATATTCCATTTTCTATACTTTTACAGCCAACGCTTTGAGTTGAGGATGTTGGACAGCTGATGTTTCTACAGTCATAATAACAAAAGATGTCACAATATGTGAAACCTGGCATCTTCCTTTCCATGTATATTCACAATTTCACCTAGTTTTCTTTTTAGTAGAGGGAAATAAAAAGTTTTACTCCAAAACCCAATATCATTTTTTTTTTTTTTAGTGTTGTTGAAACTCATCACTCACTGTTTCTAAAATAAAGATGATATTATCCTCCAGCACAGATCTTTTGTGAAGGCAGTGCTATTATGATGACTCATGACTGTAGTAGCAGCGGGTAATGTAGCTCTTCCTTCATGCCAACAATCATCTCCAAACAGCAGGCCACGTTTTTCCAGGTGGTAGACTATTTTTAAATTACATTCCAGAAGTTAATTTTCCAAACGCGACAGGCTTTTCTGACCTGCGAATAAAACGTATTATGAAGCACGACCTGACAGTGGAAGTAAAAAAAAGGAACCCCCAAGCATGAATCACAAAATGAGTTTTCGACTCCGTCTTTCTAACTGTAAACCTGCTGTGTGTCTCCTGCAGCCTGGCCCAGGTACCGTGTGCTGCGGGCTCTGGACATCGGCCAGTACAACTTGGAAATCTCCAATGCCGAGCTTTCTGATGACTCTCTGTACGAGTGTCAGGCCACGGAGGCCGCCCTGCGCTCCAGGAGGGCCAAACTCAATGTGCTCAGTAAGTGGACCACAGCTGCAGACACAGGGGCCATTATCCTCATGCTTGTTTTTCTGATTTCCTGTCAGCCAGTATAGTTCGAAGGACCTTTTCATTCTAAGAAAACTCGAGGTGATTATCACAGGCAAGAGAAGAATGTGAGGAGAACGTCTCCTGAGTCTGAGAGAATGAACTTTTCTCTCAGAAGCACCGTTACAGTTTGACTATGTGGTTAAAATCACAAGATTGGTTTGGATCAGTGGTTCTCAAAGTGGGGTCTCAGGACCCCCAGGGGTCCATGAGGAGGTTCCTAGGGGTCCCCAGTAAAAAGGGGTAATCATTTATTTCCACTATAATTCCATCTATAAGTAATACAATGACAGAATGTATGACTATTTTGGTCATGGGTCTCAAACACCTTCTGTAACTGAAACATCTAAAGCAGAACTCTTATCAGATGGGGGAACGGGATCTAATTTGTGTCAGTTTAGGGATCCTTGATGTGAAAAAGTTTGAGAACCACTGGTTTAGATGCACAGTTATATGATGCATCATTCTTGTGTTTCCCGTCTGTTTCCATCAGCCAAATCACCATCCTCCCGACAAATCAACCTCCAGAATCCATGAGCTGAGCTTTTTCTTTGCTGGAACTGTCAATATTACATTAAAAATAAATTAAGAGGGTCAAAAAAAAAAGCACAAGAATGCAAAATGAGAAAGGCCTCAGCAGCAGTGTGGCGATGCAGCAAGTGTACGGATAACTTAGAGGTTAGAAAGTCAAGTCAAGTCAATATTTATTTATATAGCGCCAAACCACAGCAGGAATTATCTCAAGGCAGTTTTCATATAGAGCAGGTTGAGACCCTTCTCTTTATGATATTGATTACAGACACCCAACAGCTCCCGCCATGAGCGAGCACTTGGCGACGGTAGCAGGAAAAAACTTCAGCAGAACCAGACTCAGGGTGGGTGGCCACCTGCCTGGACCGGATGGGAGGAGAGAGAGAGAGAGAGAGAGGGAGAGAGAGGGAGGGAGCAGGTGGGAGGACCACCATGCAATGATAATGATAATAGTAATGTGATAGTAAGGACAATAACAGCAACAAGCAGCAGCAGATGTTGAGCAGGATCATGGAGGCTGGTAGGTGGTTTGCAGTTGCAGATCTAGACTCTACAGCTCTGGAGTCAGAAAGACCTGCAGAGAGCAACAGGAGGAGAGAGGAGAGAGAGCACAAACCAATCAGACCCAAGTTTGTGTCCACATGCTGCTCGGTGAACGTCTTCTAGCTCACAGATTTGGCTGAAACATGTCGCTCTTGAAAGGTGCATTTACAGTTCCTCCTGACTCCCTGACTAATTAGCACGGTGTACCACTGTGGCCATAACCTTAAATTTGATCAGGAAATTCAAGTGAAATAAATAAGTTCAGCAACTAATCTGACGACTGTTTTGACTGAAATCACAAACTACCGATGGCAAAGAGGTGAAAAACCAACCTTCTTCAGCTTAATAGGAATCCAATGCATTTCCAGAGTTTTCAAAGGCCTGAGGTACTATTGCTCCAACCTCAATCTCATGAACGTATGGACTGATTATGTACATATAAAGGTTCATTTGTATGCATGACTGCGCCCTTGCACAAATTAGTCCTTTTTAACGCTCGGACTTGTGTGTGTGCTTCCCCTCCAGTCCCCCCCGAGGATCCGGTGGTCGAGGGAACCCCGGAGCTCCTGCTGATGGCCGGGAATCCGTACAACCTGACCTGTGTGACCCGCGGGGCCAAGCCTGCGGCGCACATCCAGTGGACCAAGGATGGAGTCGCTGTGGAGGGAACCTACCAGTCCACGGTGACTCACACGCACCCATGCACACAGGCGGATAATGGCAAACACACACACACAGGGGAAGACAACAAAACACACATAAAACACATAAAGTTTATTACACTAAAATGAGATTTTCTTAATCTCCTATGGCTTAAAAGACTTTGTAGTACAAGTTCTGGCACAATTACAATCTGCTGCTCAGTAACATCCACTCTCAGTCTGTTTATTTGTTGGTTTAAACAGTGTGCTTTTTTGCCGTTGGCTCTGAATTACAGTGTGAACACCTCAGGCCATGCAGCACCCCTGGAGGCCTGCATTAGGGAAACACGGTGTGTGTGTGTGTGTATGGTAAACAAGCTTAGCGCATGACTTTCTTGGATCTTCGTTACTAATTGCAAATTCTGACCTGCAAACCTGTGGCTGGAAGCTTGTTGTGCCTTAAAACCCCGATTTTAAGCATTTGGGACCCAATTAAGAATTTATATATTTTTTTAATTAGGGTATTTATTTTCACCAGTGGCAATGAAAGAGCACAAACATCAGTGAAATGCAACAGCAGTATTAACTATATCAAACTGAAACCTGCCTGTAACCGTTAATAGTATTAAATGATCAAGGAAATCATCTTAACTTCTCAGTGTGAGAATGCATCAGCTGCTCTGTTATAAGATGAAAGTCTCAACAGGCAACAAATAAAATGAAATGAAAGTAGGAGAAATGAAAAGAGCGATGTTGCTTTTAAGGCTAAAAGATGAGTGATGTATTTGAAAAGCAACATGTAAGCATGACATGAACACCTCTCCTTTATTGAATCGTTCATTTATCATAAGAGCTCAGATTTTAGGCTACAAAGTGTTTGAGCACGATGACAGTGAGGGAGAATCATAGTGATCGTACCGTTTGGTTTCTCTTCATTTAAGAGGTTTTAAAAGTGGAGTAAAAGGGTTGGAATGAAACTTGATAACACCTGCAGATAACACCAATCCAATCGTCCATCTATTTAAACCAGCGGCCTCCTAAAGGTGGCTCACAAGCTACCGGCAGTTTTAGAGTAGCTCACACAAAGTTCTGAGAATAAAGTCTGTACAAACACAACACAACACGACTCAGTGAATCTACTCCAAATGCGATTTAATCCCCCCGCTTCAACACCAAGTCATTATTTGTCAGTTTTCAGTCAAATGAGTTACTGTCAAGTTTGTTTACAACAGATCTGCCGTAGGCGACATGCAGTGATAGCAACTCTTCTGGATAACAGATATAAGGAAGATAAGATGATGAGAACAGATATAAACTAAACTTTTCCATCAAACAGGAAACATTTTTTTTTTTTTTTTTTAAACCCATGTTTGTTTACATTTTGGAAAATGAAGTGTTCAGAATTATCTTTTTTAAATTTCCTGTTTGTACCATTGGATGTATCTACTGACAACTTTCACTGGATTACTGACTAAGCTCGTTTTTTCTCTGATTTCTAATCATGTTTATGGACGTTTATTTGCAGTGGTGTTATTACGTGTGTGTGTGTTCAGGTCTGAGTGAATATAAGACATGACTCTCTCTCAGTCCCTCAGCTCTCGGAGTAAACGAGGTCGGAGACCCATGATTTAAACCGACGTTCTGATCTCAATCAGATCTTCATCTGATCAATCTTGACAGGCAGTATTTTTCATTCATGCTGTTTCTCAGTAGCCTTGCGTCTACATGTACAGTGTGTATAATCACACTCCTTCCAATAAGCGTTGTATCACTGTTGTCAACCGGGCTCGCACCTCAAGAGAAGAGAGGCACACGTGGATACAGAAATAGACATCAGTTACTTTCCACAGTTAATGGTTGTGACACAACTTGAAACAGAACATCCAAGACATTTTTAATTAACCGGCATGTCACAGATGCTTGCTCTCTCTTTCTCACACACACACACACACACACACACAGGAAGGAACTGTAAGTGACACTTGCACATTATCACTGTGATATATTTTGCATTCTTTTCTCCCACATTCACACTCATGTTCCCGTATACTCTCCTACACACATGAAATGATGCCTGCGAGCACACACACACACACACACACACACACACTGGCACTCGCACATCTTTGCTTTCATATGCAGCAACAAACACACTGACTCACACGCTCAAACACAGATGTTTTTACATCTCTTGCAGCCAGTTGCAGCCTGCCCCCTACACATGCTCATACATATTACATGCTGCACTTATGTTACCGTGTTACTGGCCACGCATTTACACTGCACTGAGAGCTCAACACACTTTTCTTGACAGGTTTTGTAGCTGCATCGCAAAACAACCCACCTCCTCAATCGAAGAAAACTGGATTTTATGTCCTCATTGTGCGGAAGACGATTTATAACTCATGTTTTTACGGCTGCAACTAAGGATTACTTTCATTATTGATCCACCTATCAATTATTTTCTGAGGGATGGATATTTTCCTAATACAGGCACCCTTTAATCTATAAATTGTCAAGAACTGTGAACTATGCCGACCCCAAAGATAATGTCTTTGAATTGCCTCCAAACCCAAATATATTCAATGTACACTGATATAAAAATGAGAAAAGCAGCAGAAATAGCCGATTAATCAATGAAATGTTTCAGCACTTCTGTCTTTCTCTTCAGCTTCCATATGAGTATTCAGCTCTCGTTTTTAAAATGCAAAGCCGGGTGTCATAATAAAACTGAAATGCTTGCATTAATTGAAAGTGGACAGTCACTCGCCTGCACTGTCATTAAACTTCTAACTTATAAGAAGAAAGTACAAAAACAAGAACATGGATTTCTATAAACTCTGTTTAAATTCACCTTTTCAGTTTCCTGTCTCTCTTCTCTTTCCCACTTATTCTTAAACCTTTGTTGTTGTTTTTTTCTATTTCTAACTCCAGATTGTTATTTCTGTTTGTATTTTATGCTGTTTCTCTTTATTTCTCCTGGCTCCATTAGTGACACTCCGATGTCTCTCTCCTCTCTCCTCCCCGTCCTCTCTCTTATTTCTCCCGTGATATTCCCTCTTCCCTCCTTTTTTTGTCCTTTTTGTCCTTTTCCTTCCACCGTGCTCCTCCTCTTCTTCTTTGATCTTTCTCTGTCGGTTCCCCTCCCTAAATTCTGCCCACCCCATCCTCTACCCGCACCCTCCTCTCCTCTCTCCTCCTCTCCTCTCTCTCTTGAACAGGAGGTGCTGCCGGACAGGAAGAGGGTGACGACCAGGAGCTACCTGCCCATTACACCGGTCGACACCGACAGTGGTTCCAACTTCACCTGTGTGGCCAGCAACCCGGCAGTGCCCTTGGGCAAACGAGCCACCGTCACCCTCAATGTCCACCGTATGTTGGTCTTCCTCTTTCTCTCTGGTGCATATGGGGCTCGTGTGACTGAGGCTTGGCTATTTTTGTGTCGGCACATACCAAATCACTCATTTTAATGCCCCGGCACTTGTCGCCTTCAAGTAATTAACAACAAAAATGACACATATGCTGTGTACATGAATTTACAGCCTCTATTTTCCACCATTCTCCAAACCTGGACTTGTTCCAGATATGATTTAGCTGCTTGCGTTGTTTTTGGCACCGATTTCTAAGGCCAATAATTTTCACCTAAAGCAGTTCAGCGAGTTGATTTCCTTCAACTCGTGGAAAATACGAAACTTTTTTTTTTTTTTTGTGTGTTTAAAGGATTTCAGTCGTGTCCCTGAAGAAATAAGGAAGGATTGCTCACAGGAAAATTGTAGTTTGAATATTCAATCAAGAAGATTGATGTGTTTTTCCAACCTGGTGTAGTTGGTAATTACTGGGAGAATAACCGCAGTAACAGTAGATGTGGAATCAGTGCTGTGTCAGTAACGAAGGCCGTAGAGAAGCAGGGATTTTTATTGTGAAATTTATAGTTTGTGTGACTTATTTATGTGGGAAATCAATCATCAAGCTGCTCAGCGGTGGTGAAACGCAGCAGTCATTCACGCCATTGTTCACTTTATCTTTAGTTGTGCAATGAATATGCATCTTTCCCCGTGTAGATCCACCCACAGTGACGCTGTCCATCGAGCCTCGCTCTGTCCTGGAGGGCGAGAGAGTCACCTTCACCTGCCAGGCCACTGCCAACCCTCCTATCATGGGCTACAGGTAGGGATGAAGATTTACCAGAATTTAACTATTAAAAGAACAAATGCGCTTTAAAATCAGCACTACCTAACATAAACCAAAATATCTGTAACCATCTGTTTAACATTGTCGCAACTTCATGTCCATTTCAACATGTGATGTGATGGACTTTGTCCCGCAGAGCAGCATGAGGAGGCAGACCGCGAGTCTGTGCCAATGAGTTTTCTAGTCTGCTTCCGTCCACCCTCTGGACGTGACCCTGAATAGAAATTTCTGCTTAGGGAACAGAATTGGTGAAAGTATTGAACATTTGCACAATTAAACTCTGACTTTTATCTAAAGTGACAGAAGTGAAGCAGTGAAATTGCTAAATGCGGGACTTTAACATGACAGTTTTAAACTGAGGTTTGAGACTCCAGCCCAGGGTCCCAGTGTGGGAGCACTGCCAGGTACTCGGGCGCTAAGCCTATTGAGTCTATATTAAAATGTCATCTAATGGCAGATGTGCAATACGGTTCTGTGATTTTGAGCTACATATCTGGCAAGATACAGTATGAAGACAAATGTATTTTTTGCAGCCATTCCCTCAGGTCGTTACATGAAAATGTTATTTTAGTAGCTTTAATTGATAATATAAAAAACACTCATGTCTAATAATGGAAATCAAACATTTGGATCACCGCCAAAAGAGTATTTTCAAAAAAAAAAAAGAAAGAAAAAAAGAAGCCATTATGCTTTTGGTATCTCCTGCTGACAAACTGACACAACAATTATTTTTGATGCTTAATAACGGTGATGCGTGCTCTCCGTCAGATGGGCTAAAGGTGGCGTGCTGCTGGAGGGGGCGAGGGAGAGCGTGTTCGTCACCACAGCCGATCACTCCTTCTTCACTGAGCCCGTGTCCTGTCAGGTGTTCAACGCTGTGGGAAACACCAACGTCAGCATCCTGGTGGACGTGCACTGTGAGTGTAACACTCCCGAGCTGTTACTACACAGCATACGTGTGATTGTGATGTGTGATGTATGAGCACGTGATGATTAATGTGCTCAAGTTGAGAGTAATTTTGTCATTGTTCAACTCGTTGTCAAAGCCTATACATAAACAAAGTAAAGTAAATAACAATGAATATATAGAAAAGAGGTGATAATAGATGTAATGAAAGTGTTAGTTGCTGAAAATGTTTAAATAAACCTTTCAATAAACGGAGAAACACACAGAATTATTAAAAGCAAAAAGTACATTTGTTTGGATTATAGTGAGGAGAATTAAAGAAGAAATAGTCCCCTGCAGTCCCTTGGCAAAATTGGTGCACTAAGTAAAATTATGCTACATGGCCATAAAAGCAAATAAAAAAAAATGCAATTTTGCCAAAGATTTACATGATTAAAAAGAAGAGTGGTGGGAAAAATGCAATGCTGAGGTCAATGACCTCTCAGATACAAATAGCCTTCATGTCTGAAATAAAACCTAGGGGTGTGTAGATCATATGATGTGCTTGTGTCTCCACTTTTCCTGTTTCAGTTTCAGTCATTTTTTCCTATCTGATGTCGGTTTTGTAGCCGACTCACTGATCAGCCGTTGTCCCTCAACATTTGTCTGCGTACAGCGGTTTTAATTGTCTTCCTGTCTCTGTCAGTCGGCCCGATACTGGTGGTGGAGCCCCGGCCGGTCACAGTGGATGTGGACTCTGACGTCACTCTTAACTGCAAGTGGTCTGGAAACCCTCCTCTCACCCTCACCTGGACCAAAAAGGGCTCCAGCATGGTAAGAACAAACGCTCAAACCTCCCCCCCCCCACCCACCTTTTGAGGTTTTTCTTTCATTAAAATATCATATATCTTTTTATGTGTATACAGGAAAGGAGAGAAAGTCAGAGCGCCAGATACTGGGGTAAAGCCCAACCCCTGGAACTATAACCAAATCCTCCAGAAAACCCCCACTCCCTGCCCATATTAATGTCTAAGACCCAGACCTCATAAATGTTTGCTCAGTTGTAAAGCAGACGGTTAGTAGTGAGACTCCGTCTTCATATCTTAAATCTTTAATTCATGCCTAACAAGTTAAGAAAGGCTCCAGGAAAAAAACTAATGGAGCCTGCTGAGTAAATCAACATGTTTTATGAATTAAATATAGATCTCCCTCCCTCCCTCTTCTTAACATCTCTTCCCTTCTGTCTGTCTCCACTCTCCACCTCACAAATCTACTATCCTGCTCCTTATGCACACTTATCTACTTATTTATGTGTGTCCAGGTGCTCAGCAACAACAACCAGCTGTATTTGAAGTCAGTGAGCCAGGCTGACGCAGGCCAGTATGTCTGCAAGGCCATCGTACCCCGGATTGGAGTGGGAGAGACTGAGGTTACGCTCACTGTCAATGGTCAGTTACTTACTCTGCTGTTAATAACACTGCTGATATTAGCAAAAAAAATGTATAAAATGTGTAAAGCAGATCTGCCTGTGCACAGAAAAAAAGTCTTGTTTCCAAACACGGAGGAATATTAAACCACAAAGACCGCCGTGATGTGTTTGTTTGATCTGGAATCTGTAATCATGCGTGTCTCTGCACCTCTCTGACAGCGGACGCCACTGAACGCACAGAATGTAGCACCGTCTAAAATAATGTCGACCTGGCTTGATTCATTCCAGCCCGGGTCGAAAACCAAACCCAGGAGCTAATTTTTCAACCCTAGACAGGCTCAGAGCCAATATTTCAATGCCAAAACCTTCTCCCAGCACGACCAACAATTGCTTAATAAATCAAAACTGATTCACCAAGAACACAATGACGAAAAACGAGTTCAAATACTCCTTAAATCTTCTCCGGCTGACAGAGTGCCTGGTCAAACCAGAGGGGAGGACGGCGACATTCATCGGCACGTCCTTGCAAAATATGAAGTGCTGAAAGCTCGGTGACCTGTAGTGACCGCCCACGCACTCATTCACTGACCAGACAATACGTTAACACAGCTAATTAAAAGGAAACTCTTCGCACCATCCACTGCTTTCTCTCGACTGGCTGCAAACCGCGTCGCATCGGTTTTTATGGAGCCAGTTGTTTCTCGAGCAGAGCAACACAGCTGATATGATAGCGTCCTCCATTTTGGACATCCAAACTGTGTTTATGCTGTATGTAACTCGACACAAGGGGTTAACTGTTGTCCCGCAATGGATGCACAAGTTTTCATTTGTAGTTCAACATCAGATTTCCGCCCCCCGTTGATATCCGTGCAATATCCCTACAACACGAGCAACAGTAGTGTAAACACGAGCCCGCAGGTCGTCTCTGCCAGCAGCTTCTCATGTTATGTTTTATCGGAAGCGGCCGGAGTAATTATAAGTAGTTTTTGTGCCTAAACCCAAACAGTGGCCGCTCCATGAGTTTAGCTGCATGGTTATTATTGTAACCAGGGTCCGATACGCCGCTAGCTGTCCTCATCTCCAACCCCCACCCCCCTTCTGTAGCTAAATGTTTTAAGAGGCGCGCATCAGCTACGACAGCCTACGGTCTATCTTATGTGCATAAGCTCTGAGTGTTAACACATCTATAAATCCAACCTCACTGTCAGTTTGTAATTCGTAAATTGAGCTCCAAACACAGACACTGAAAAGCTTGAACTGATGTTATAAACGTTGGTGCGACCGAGAGGAGAAACCAGACAAATTCACAACTTTCAAAGGTTCTCCTCGACCCCTCACGTTTCCCCATGAGGCGAAGACGGTGAACTAACACATCAACCTTTACATGTCCAGCACATTCGCTGCCAACGCAACATCACGCTCCCTCCACTTTGCCCCATTCGGGCCTGCAGTTTATGAGTGGAAAACGTGCCCATCGTGTTCCTCGTAAAGCAGTCGTTTTTGTGCCAAGAACTGGAGCAAATGTTTTAATAATCATCGCCTGGTGCTTCACATTATCAGATACAGTTTATATGAAATCCTTTTCTATCGTCTCGCTGGGGGTCACGTGTTTACAGCAGTTTCTGCACATTAATGTGGAAATGATTTGTGATTTTGGATTTGTCCTTCCAAACCTTTCTAAATGAAATGTCTGGGTTTGTTTGCAGTAATCCTGCCTCTGTCTCTCTGCCCCGTCCTATCTCACTCGCTCAGGTCCCCCCATCATCTCCAGTGATCCGGTCCAATACGCTGTCAGAGGGGAGAGAGGCGAGATCAAGTGTTACATCGCCAGCACACCCCCGCCTGATAAGATTGTAAGTCCATCCTTGGAAGTTGTAATTTGCTGCAGAGGTGCTTGACCTCTTCAGATTGCATCTGCCTCAAACAGAATCCTGATCACAACAACTCTTCGTCCACCCTGAAAACAGAATGATTTTCTACTTTCTCTTCTTTTCGGCCCGTGTTACTCACCAAACGGTGGGTAACAAGTGCCATTGTTCTCCAGCTGTGTCACGGCTACGTGGGAATGATGTGTTCCTCCTCTGTGGTGGAAGGTGTGACTCATCGAAAGCAGCTGCTGTTGAAATGAAAGCGGGGACACGCAGCACTGTACACATGTTCCACAGTTAAGCAGATAAGATTCAAGAAATCATGATAATTGAAGTATTTTGGAAGTGTTTAGTGTTTGACAGCCTAGAGTGAGCACATCAAATAGTATTTCCAAATATGAAAAAGAAAAAAAAAGAAAAAAATCAAATAGTAGAAATCCCATATACCAATATACTATTTACCAGCTCATCTGTGACTCAAGTCCAACAAATCCCAGCCAAATGTCTTTGCAGTTTTGAGATATCGCCCCTCATTTTTTTATTTGTCGAGATGTCTTTTATTTTTTTCTGCTCCTATAAGCTGTGTCGCAACTCAGCTCTGGGACAACAGTGGATCTCAGCCGTACAGTGTTGTGAGATGTGCTCAAACACCCCCTTTGTCTTTCCCCTCCGACAGATTGGATGGCCTTGGGATGGAATTGTTGGACAGTATTTTTTCACCTACGAGAAAAAGGAATTGGCCGCCGTGAATCCGTGGCTGCACATGTGAAGACAATGTGATTGTGTGGAATTGTTTAGTCTTGCTCATCACTTTTAGTGATCCATGTAGACCTTTCTGCTAATTTGTCACAGTCGCCAGAGTTCCTGCAGCCACAGCTGCAGCACGTGACTGACTCAGGCTCGTGGAGCCAGACAGCCCTTTGTAGCTGATAGTGAACATACCGAGGTTCAGCACAAATACATGGGTATATTTTATATATTTTATGTATCTTTTTCAAAACATAATTTTATGTTTTTTCAAATGAGCTGATCTACGTTTCTAGGTTCCCCCCTGGAGTAGATGCGTCCCCCTTACTCTCCCTGGTACCTAATCCAAAAATGGGCAAAGAGGTGGGGGGTGTGTGGAAGCAGAGACTCCGGTGCATGCTGGTCCGTGGCAAAGCATACGCTCACCCACCTGTCACGCAAAGTGGCGCGCCCTCAATCATGCATTAATTTAAGCCTCAATAAAATTTAAACAATTGAGTTGTATATGAATTAACCTCCCGTACAGTTGTCATGAAGGAGGAAATTAGCCATAGAGACAATAACCGTTTTTGTTTTAGGCTGTAAACATGTTTATTTCTGCTGTAAAGTTGGGCATTTTAACATGGGAGTCTATGGAGATTGACTCGCTTTTGTATCCAGCCTCAAGTGGTCATTTGAAGAACTGCGGTCTCTGGTACGTCCATGTTGGCTTCATTGTTCAGCCTCGGAGGTTGCCGCTTGGTTAGAAATCACTGTTACAAGACGTACCAGTGATATTAATCACTCTGCCACTGGAACCAATCATTTTGCTGTCCTTTAAAGCCGGTCTAGAGAAGTGTATCTCAGCCTTTTTGACTTATAACCCCTTAAAACAAATCAATGTCTACCAGTTCCGTCAAAGATGAATTCTTCTTCTTCATATCGTTTTATTAGACTAATTTTAAGAGCTCTTAAGATGTAAAATTATCCACTTAATACACCAGAATTGATGAATAATTTCATTTGTTTAGTGGAAATATGTTTTTTTCCCCCTGCTTTCCCGTCCTGTTAATCTTCTTGTGACCCCTCAGATGTATTGACCCCTTGGGGGTGTACCAGCCCACTGGTTGGGAACAGCTGGTCTAGAGGTTAGAGAGATCTGTTTGTGAATGATTTGTATCAGTCAGTTGTAACATTTTCTCTCACTGAAACAAATTTTGTCAAGTTGCCTTTGAATGACACCATCACCCACAGCTCCCCCGCTGTGCTGTGGGTTAAAGGTGCTCGTCCGAGCCAAACAAGAAACACTTTTGAGTCATTTTTAGCAGCACTGTCTAAATTTACGAAATGGTCGAGACAAAACGTATATATGACATTAGAATACATTGAAAGACGGTACAATCACGTAAAATTGGACATATGGAGGCTTTAAGACCTCTGATATTAAGAGTCACTGAGTTATGGTCACCATGACGGAGTCAGTGTAGCACCCAGACTGTATTGATTTTAGTGTGAATTGGACCTACCAGCTAAAACCTTTCCAATCCAGTGATCCCTTTCAAAGTGGTGGCCATCTTTTCTATAAAAGAAATCTTTCACAGAGATTGCCTTAGCAGCAAATTGTAATGGAATATCCTCCTGAATGTGCCACAACTGCAGAACTCTTTGCTGTTTTTTTTCATTCCTGCCTTTTGCTAAAGTCGCTGAGTGCAATGCTTGATCAAACTACAGTTTAATATGAAGTGTCTGCGTGTTATATAGGTTACAAAATGAGCAGTATGGCTTGTGGATATAAACCTTTAAAAAGCAAAATACCAGAATGCTCACAAATCACAAGAAGAGGCCGAAAAATGGAAATAAATTCAGTAATGACATTTGAGTTTGAAGGCTAGAACGAGCGAGAGAGAGAGAGAGGGAGAGAGTGTGGGGGTGAAATAGATTGAAATGAGAGAGGCATGAGATGGAGGGAGAGTAAAAATCTGTACCTTTCAGCGTCAATTATCCAATTGTGCAGTGCCAACATGACAGAAATCAGAGCTTTTAGGAAGCTTCAGCCCCCCGCTGCACTGGCAGGGAGCTCAGAGCGTATAATGTGGTGCGACATTATAGTCTCGGCTTAATGCAGAGACACAAGGACTTATAAAATATGGAGTGTGTGTGTGTGTGTGTGTGTGCGTGTGTGTGTGCGTGTTTGTGTGTGTGTGTGTGCCCATGTGTCTACAGTGTGAGTGTGTGTGTATGAAAAGAGGAAATGAGAGATTGAGAAACAGAAACCAAAAGACAGACAGTGGTGGTGCAAGAAAATTATTGTGTGAAAGAGCGATAAAGAAAGAGGGGGGGGCAGAAAAAGACGCATTATGCAAGATTGTCAGAGTAAAAAAAAAAAGAGGCAGAAGATTTGGGGGCTTTTTTTTTTTTTTTTTTTATAAAAAAAATCTCCCTCACCAAGTCTTGATCACATACAAAGCAGGTTAAAAGGTACATTAGCCCAACATATGGGCCTATGTATATTTGATATCGTCATGCTCCATATTTAATATCCTCAAATTTCTACCTCAGCAGATTTTAAGTAGAAAAACCTGCTTGAGTTTTTATCACTCGTGTACACTTGCTGCACTCTGCGTGTGTGTGTATGTGTTTGTGTGTTGGTGTGTGTTGTGTGTGTGTCTGTTGTGGTTGATTTGTTATTTCCTCCCCAGCCTGAAAAAGTTTCTCCAAACATTTTAATTAGGCCTATACTGCACCAGGAGAAAAAAAAAAAACTAGTTACCAAGGTGTGAGAATATAATTTGTTTTGCTTAAAATATATTTCCTGCCCAGACTCGCTTCAGTCTCTCTTAACCTTTCTTAACACCAGCCCATCTGTTGGCGGAATGTTTACTTGTGACTCTGTGTGTGTGTGTGTGTGTGTGTGTGTGTGTGTGTGTGTGTGTGTGTGTGTGTGTGTGTGGGTCTATTGTGGTTAATACTATTTAAGATAAGATAAAATGAAATTAGCATTATTGATGCCTCAGGGCAAATTGGGCGATTGCAGAAGTAAGGAGCAGAGTTTAGATAAAAATCCATATTAAACATATTGGAGATTGCATCTTCATCACACTTATACAGAGTTCCTTGTCGGCTTGAAGGACATCCTGCTGTGTTTATCATGAACAGAGTTACAGATGTTTTGGTGGACAGATGTGACAAGCCTTTGCTCTTATCTTAATCTTAAACTGAAGCACACCTGCTTTTCGAATCGAGCCAACACAAGAGTGAGCGCTGACTACAAAATGTGTTGTGGTGGCCTGTAGTAGTACAGAGTGTATTGATAGTCCCGCCCTCCTTTCTCTCTGCTGGTCAAGGATTAGAAGCTAAACGAACCCTCTATATTGTGTGTCTCAGGTGTGGGCATGGAAGGAGAATGTGTGGGAGAAGGAGAAGGGCACCCTGATGGAGAGGTACACCGTGGAGCAGAGTAAACCTCCCACCCAGGGCGGGGCCGTTCTCTCCACGCTCACCATCAACAACGTCATGGAGTCTGACTTCCACTCGCCGTACAACTGCACCGCCTGGAACTCCTTCGGCCCCGGCACCATGATCATCACCCTAGAGGAGACAGGTATGTTATAGTTTGTATCATGTCAACACAAAGGTGGCAATGTGCATGCCAGTAAATGAGTGGAAGAAAGCTGCCCATGTAAAGAATGCAGCATTTTAAAACATCAAAGAAAGTTCTGTAACACACACACAACGCTTTTTGTTAGACCCTAAAGATACCATGTGGAGTCTGACCATATGTGCAATATGTTTCATTTGGATTTTTTTTTTTTTGGACAGGTGATGCAATGCGCAGTCCTGCCTGCAGTCTCACAGTACTCACAGTAGTGTTGTACACATGGTGGCCGTAAAGAGCCAAGAAAGGTAGCAATGTGCAAGCAAAATGCAGGGAAGAAGATAACTCGTACATAAAGCCAATGCACATTTCAAGATATAAAGAAAAAATAGTTTTATTGGGCAGTAAAGGAATTCAAAATGTTAAGCTTTAAGTACACATAAAGTGCGTTTTTATTGTGAAAATTGTGTTTGTTTACAATGAAAACTCCACAGGGTTCCTTTAATGTCCTCTTCTCTGTCGTACGAACTGAAGTGCCCCTGAGCAAGATTATTAAGCGGTGGCATCAGCTGGAGGACAGAGAATAGATAATAGTGTTGTTAGTCCATTCTGGATTGTTACACATTTTATTTGGAGAGCTGGGTATGTCACATTACATCGAGAAAATGATTTCTTCATGCTCTGTCAGTCTTATCTGACTCTTATTCTTTCAGCTGTCAGATTTCGCAGGCTTCAGAAAATCTTCGAGAGAGAGAAAGAGGAGAAAGAGAGACAGAGAGAGACAGAGAGAGAAGGAGCTTGGATTTGTCTTTATGTGTACTAACAGTGTTTTTATCCCTTGTCAGACTCGCACGCTTTATCAACATAACCAGCCCTCAGAGATTCAATATTAAGGACACAACAGGATTTGTGCTTAAATGACACAACATCCATGCAGGTTTTTAGTAACAATGAGGCAGCAGCTGTCCCTCAACCCCGACCCTCTTTCTGCTCGCGTTTGTTTCAGATATTGTTCCAGTGGGAATTATCGCCGGTGGTACGGTGGGCTCCTCCATTCTGCTGCTTATGTTTCTACTGGCACTCGCCTTCTTCCTCTACCGCCAACGCAAAGGCAGTGAGTGCACACAGTGGTTCTTTAATGTGTCTGGGCGCGCGCACGTGTGTGTGTGCGTGTGTGTGTGCGTGTGTGTGTGTGTGTAGGTGCTCGCACACACTTACTGTATGTGTCTATCAGTCTTTCTTTCATCCACTCTCCCTATCTGTCATTCTGCCTTTCCACGAAGAAAGGAACATATGCCAGCCGTATAGCATTTTATTCAAATGAGATTAATGAATATTCATATAATAACGCAAACTGCCTTAAAAACGCCTACTGTATATTTCCGTTTTCATTCAGCTGATATGGAATTGTGTGATTATGTTTTAAATAAACAGTTTTTGTATGCCGCTCGTACACTAGATAAAGTACATAAACAACAGAACAGAAAACAAGAGCATTTAAAGGTGAATAGTATTTAAATTATGAATTCCTATATGTTTTTTCTACAGCCGACGGCAATCAAATTAGAATTTGAGAGCACAAACCGCACTTGTGCAAACCAGAGAGCACATACAGAGCATATCGTGTCTTCTTGTTGTGTCATTTTCAGCCGTGCTCCATAGCAAATAAAGAGTTGGGAAAGACAATGAAGGTGACTGGCACATTCCCAGGAGGGATTTTCTGGGGATAAGAGTATATTTTCTGGTTCAGAGCTGATAACACCACTACAGAAAAGATATCGTTTGAAAATAGAAACTCAAACAAACATCGTTGTGGCTCCAGATAAAGCATTCTGTCATTTGTGGTGTATGATGCAGCTCAAGACTTCACAGATCTCAATCTTTACTTTTGAGGTTTTCTTGCTGTGGAGGAGAGCTGCTCGTGTTCACGAACATTGACTGTTAGGAGTCGTGTGAATTAAAACTGAGCAGTGCTGTGTTTAACATAGAAATATACTGTACCTGGTTTATTGGCCTAAAATCTGAATTTTTTGCTGTAATACATATCTCACCCAGCAAACCAAACTAACACTGTAGTTTAATCTCTAAATGTGCATATTTAACCTAATATGCTCAATCCAGACTTGAGCCATGTTGGAAGTGTTACAGTAATATTATGAGACCCAACTGAAGAAGGTTTATGTGCAGTAACAAGCTCTATGTCTGTGAGGGATTTAAAATGGAGTATATTTACCATTTGCCCAGAATTTATTTTCTATTTTTCTGTTGTATCTAGACAAACCAGGTTAGCTAAATCCTCTCACGACATGCTGCACCACCAGAAACTAAGTGTGTAAACAGTGAGGAGTCCACATAAAATATTCTCTAAGATTTTTGAGGATAAAGACCTTTTCTTTGCATATGAGACAAAATGGCCTGATGCAGTTAAAGGCCCTATATGTAGATTTTTCAAATGTGATGAAAGCATCTCACAGTTTTTTCTGATGGCAAAAAAATTGTCCAATTCTATTTATTTGAAACTACCACTAGAAGTTGCTGAAGTCACAAATTTTAAAATCATAACATAGGCGCTTTAAATTGTGTACAATTTCATGTGAAGGGCAATGCCTCATTTTCATACAAAATACAGTAAAATAAAATCAACAGTAAACATCACATTTACTGGCAGAAAGATCTGTTTCAAACTCTTCATCTTCACCATTTTCCTCATAACAGCCCCTAAGAAAGAAATCAATGCCAAAGGAACATGCAGTTTTCTCACTTCATTGTGGTGGATACTGACTTCCTCAAAATTCAAACCATCACCTCTCTCTGCCTTTCGCGGCTGCCAGCATACCAAATTGCTCAATGCACCATTATCAAAAGAGAGAAAATAAGACAAACAAGGCAAATAATGGCCCAGACAAGTCAGACAAAACAGCATTAAACAGAATCAAGTGTTTTTACTGTTAGTTTTTGTTGCTTTTTTTTCAACCAGACTGTTAACTAAATCAATGAATTATCTTGACGTTGACCCAGAATATGACTGGAGGTTGTGTTCTTGTTCCAGGTCGCCGGGGTGTCACACTCGGTAAACCAGACATCAAGGTAGAAACGGTTAACAAAGAGACCCACAGCCTGGAGGAGGAGGCGACAAATGTCTCTACAGCAACCCGGATGGTCAAGGCCATGTACTCTGTGAGTAGATCCTCATCTGAGTCACCGGGGGCCGTGGAGAGGAGGCGTATGGGTCAATGGCCTTAAATGTAAAGATACACCAACACAAAGGGCGGCATGGCAGGAGAGGCAGCTACGCACGCACACACATGCACACACATGCACACACATGCACACACATGCACACACATGCACACACAGTAAAACAGACACACATGCACGAGGCCTGCCTGTAACACACTTTAAGTACACACACACACACACACAAAGAGGCAGATTCTCACACATCATACATACAGAAATACAAAGTAGACAGGAGGCATCTTGCAGATACGCACCCAACGCAAATTAAACTGATATTATTCTCACGCAACATTAATACAAACACACACACACACTCACTTTAACGCCATGTTTCTTTTAGAAACCCTGGAAGTCCTGGAGAATCTAATCGACGAGGCTCCTTTGGTGCGGTTTTCAAGCTCGGCCCGAAACTTTTTTTCTTTTCCAACAACTAAGCGTTTCTCGTCTTCCACTCTCTTGGGATGAAAAACCTGAAACTCTGTTTTCCTCTCCCCTCCCTTTCTTCCTCCTTCTTTCCTTTCTTACCCTCCCTCTTTCCGTGTGTGTGTTTCGTTGTTTGATGGTTTAGTTTCTGCCCTCTGTTTCCCTCTCTCCCTCCACTCAGCCATTCAAAGACGATATGGACCTGAAGCAGGACGTCCGGAGCGAGAGCGACACCCGCGAGGAGTACGAGCTCAAGGTGAATTGGCTGGCTGCCCACAGAGACATTTTAGCATTTTGACATCGGATTTTTTTTCCCGCAGCACCTTAAAGATTTTATCCTGCATGGCGCACAGACATATCGCATGCCATGAACTATGTGGTCATATCCATCATTACGTGCTGATTACCAGTTGCAATTTTTCCTCAGGTTTGGCATTTTCACTGGAGGTAAAAGCCTTACTTTCATTTTTTTTAAAAAACATTTTTTTCATAAACTGTGCTTCTGAAGTTCCCAAATAAACAGATGTTAGTGATGATAATCCCCCAGTTTGGTTTCTGTAAGATTAAGGCTAAAATCTCCTTTTAATCTCAAAACCGTGTGTCCTTTAATTCTCTTTCACAAGCTAATTAATCAAAAGGAGCAAAACAAACTACTTCAAACATTCATGTTGCGAATGTGCCCTAATAGAACTCTTATTCCAGAGTTAGCTGTTACACATATGAGCTCTCACCTTGCGCTGGAAACCCAGTTTATCCTGGTAAAGTGAAGTTGTATCATAATGTGTTGTGTTCATGCACATACGCTGCGCTGCATCATTCACACATCATTACATTTTTGGACATAGCATGAACACACCAACCAAATACACCCACATCATCAAGCATATCAGCGTACAATGTGACAATATACAGTACATAAAATATGAGCAGTGTGTAGTATTATATAATAGGGGATGTGATAAAAGTCACTTTGTTGTAGCAACTTAAGCTGGCTGAGTCTGTATGTTTTTTTTTTCTTTCTTTTATCAGAGAGATTATCCTTAAAGGTCCCATATAGTATAAAGGGAGATTTCCATGTGTTGTGTGATTATAAAGCAGGTCAGGACTTCTCTCACTTTGTGATGTCACAACAAAGCAGTCACCACCCTGCAGCCATGCAGGATTTGGTTTCTCTGAGTGTTTACCTGAAATCTGCTATATCTGTATTTAATCACTCAGAAAACAGTCAGCCAATCAGAAGAGAGGCTCAGAGCCTCTTCTCTCTCCTGTTCTTACTAGAGCTCCAGAGAGAAGCCTGAGAGAGTGAAAAAGTGTAAAATACGGGACCTTTATTAAACTTAATTTAACTTCAGCTTTTTACATTTTATTTTACATTTTATTTATAGATTACTATTTTTAGTGTTTTTATTTGTCTTTATGGTTTGATTTGTTGCTGTAGCACTGCATATACAAACATTATTTTTCTGTACTGTTGTGGATAAAAGAAAAATGCAACAGTTCCAGGTACTCTAGAGCTCCCAGTCTTTCTTTATGATTATAATTATAAAATGATATACAAATGTTACAGAACTACCATTGCTTACAGCAAGCTAAGCAAGCACAGACCAGATGCTTATGTGTCTTTACTACTTAGCATAATGCAAATGATTCTTCAAATGATGATCAACAAAAAATAGGACTGAAAAGCTAATAGTGTCATCTGTGATCACAGGATCCAACCAACGGCTACTACAACGTCCGAGCCACCACCCACGATGAGGCGCGCCCCCAGTCACGTGCCATCCACTACCAGGGAGAGTTCCGCTCGCCAAACCCAAGTAGCGGGCCGGCCGGTGCCACATCCAGCGGACCCTCAGCTGCCCCCAGCGGTGCAGTTCCCCCAAGCGGTGTGCCAGGCTCAAGGACAGGCTGCTATGACCCCCGCCCGCCTTCCAGGATGTCCCATGCCACCTACGCCCAGTTCAACACCTTCTCCAGGGCGGCGCCGAGCCAGCAAGCTCCTCCCAATCCGGCACTTCAATCGCCTGGAGATTACCCGGGAGACTGCGGCCTGCTGGACAACACAACCCAGCTGGCCTATGACAACTACGGATACCCCTCCCAGTATCCCAGCTACCGCATGGGCTTTGCTCCGCCCATAGAGGAAGGGCCAGCCTATGAGATGTATCCAACTGGACAAGGGACTGGGCCAGGGCCAGGGCCGGGGCCGGGACCGGGGCCGGGACCGGGGCCGGGACCGGGGCCGGGACCGGGACCGGGGCCGGGCCCAGGACAGCAAAGTCCTGAAACAGGGCTGGGGAAGTATGGAAGCTCCACTCGCTTCTCGTACTCGTCTCCCCCCTCTGACTATTCCCACAGACACACACAGCGGATGCAGACTCATGTGTGAGAAACACACACTCACTCTTTGGCTCGCTTTTTTGCAGCAGCAGTACTTACTACACATAAAAATACCTACCTTTCTATACATACACATTCAAGAATCTGTTCTCTCTCTCCATGGCAACCAGTGCATGGAATTTGGTTAATTTTCTGAACCAATAAAACACAACAACGCACAGCAGTCAGCAGCATCGCATATACAGTACTCTAGTTAGCAGCAATACATACGACACACGCAAAGCGACATTCACACACATTTGCGCAGACCTTCTGTTACGTGCAGTGTTTATGCTTCGACAAAAGCAACAGCGTGCCACAATCAAGAGAAAAGAGACAAACAGAGGAGTAGAGCACTTTGAAGACAGGAAAGAAGAGGAGCGCCGAGAGCTTAAGGAGGAGCAGAGGAACCGTTTCCTTCCTGCAATCCTCGTTTTTGCTCTTCGACCATCTCCAGTCCCCCCTCTGCATCACATCTTCCCTCCCACCCCATCCCTGTAAATACGTGCAAATTCAGATTTGGATCATTTTAAAGTTATTTCCTTGTACAAACCTATACAGTGTGATGCAGTGCAGTGACCTACAGCAAACCTCACACCTTTTTCTTGCATTTTGTGACTCTCACATATTGCAAAACACAGACACACACACACACACACACACAGATCTTTAAAGACTCATCTGTTTCTATGTATTGCAGCAGCGGGGCAGCTTGAACTATAACTATATCTGGCACTTTTTGATCCTCTTTCCTCACTAAAACCTGCCCAGTGGCCATTTTTTTTACAAGATCTACCTTGATTTAAGTGGGACAAAGCTTCTTAAGGTGGTATAGTGAGTGACCAGAGTGCCGATGCTTATGTGCCAACACACACAAACTATTGACACCGCTTCTTCCGCTTCTTTTGCAAAAGCGTACGAGATGCTCTGGACGACGAGGTTTTGTACATGCCACATCTGAGAGGAAAGGAGCGGTAGCAAGCATCTCTGTAAACTCCTTCTCCTCCTCACCGCTCATTTTTATCATCATGATACATTTCTAGACTTCACATTTCACTCAAGGTCAATGCTGTAAACAGTATTTGTGAAACGAGGTGTGGCAGGAGCGCTTTTTCATTCAATGAATTTCTGCAATTTGTACAAAAAAAAAAAAAATACCTCCCCTATCCTCAAGTGTCAAAAAATATTTGTTTCTCTCACTTGCACAGTAGAATAGATTTTTTTCCCATATTTATACCGAACCATGTGGAGAAAAAAATGGCATTCAGAAACATTTTATAGTATTTTTATAAGGAGTTGTGGACCAAAGGTTCAGAGTTTTTGGGTGACACTCACTTTTTAACGTGCAGGTGGCAACGTGAGCGTTATTGGAAACGTTTGAGTTTCTTTAAAAAGAGATGGATGGTATTTTTAAAGTGGATGTTGTTGTAGACTTAAATTAGAAGATTTGAAGAGCTCCATTCCATAAACGTGAATATCCAGCAGGCGGGGGAGAAGCCTCTCTGGTGGATATCTCCGTTTGGTGTGAAACTCTTCCTTTGACTTCCGGTCTTCTGACTGGACTGCCTTTTTTTTAAACGTCGACGACATTCAAAAGTGATGGATGGAGAACAGGCAGCCGCTCGCTCTGAGCTGGGCTGTGAACGCAGATGGTTCGAGTGTAGTCTAACATATCAACATGAAGGTACAGGGGGTTCTGTCTAGCTCATACGGTACGATGTACATTTATGTGTAAGTGTGCTGGGTTCCTCACCGCAGCAGAAACTTTTGGTGGTATTTTATGTCTGAGATCTTTCCATCATGTTGCGTCAGCTTTGGTTTGTGTGATTGGCTTTTGACCCCACAGGTCAATGATGATCAGCATTTAAGATATTGCTTGTTTTGCTCCAAACTCTACTGATGCAGCTACTTAACAAGTCCCATATTTACCAAATGATTCCTCCAATAGAGGACAAAAAAAAATGTTTTTGTTGCAGCTTAGTTGCTTTGCTTACCTTCCCAATAGTAGGTCGAAATTCACAATATGAGTTTACAAAAGGCTTTTCAAGACTGTAATTTGATCAGTGTGGATTATTATCTGTGTAGCAAGTTTTAAGAGTAGTGATGGCTTTTTTTTTTTTGGCTGACGTAAAAAATAATTTTAAGTAAGAAGTGCTTAAAATGAAGCCTTGCTTATAAAACACCGGTGGATGTTACCGTTGTCCTTTTCGGACGTTTATTTGAGATGAAAAGAGCTAAAAGCTTTTGAATGGCTGTGTGCGACTGCTTCGTTTTGTATTCTCCAATTTGAGCAATTTTTCTTGTTACAAAATCACGTCTGTGGGGAAACGAACACAGATATCCAGTTGGCTGTTTATGAGCAGTGAGCACAAGAAATTCACTTTTGTTCAACGTATGTGGGATCATGTTTTTCTGCGGTTGTTCGCCTCCACAGGAAATAATTAGACTTCCAGTCACTTACTTACAGTGTTACTCGCAATGTGAATACTGCACTAAAAACATCTCAGATAGCAAAATGGAACTTCTGGCACAACATATGCCTGGCTCCTCGGCCTGAGTCTGGACCATATACGTCCACATCTGGGCAGAGTCCAGCTGTTATCCTGATGATTTTCTGTGTGGGGGCGCCAGAAGCGGTCCAGATGTGGAAGAAGCATCTTACAATCATGCTCTTTATATGGGCCAAATTTGGGCTGTGGAACCGGTTTTATACTTAGCTAGAAGAAAACAAGCACGTGGCCAAAGTATGGGCCGGATTTATTTCGCTATTTCCAAACACAGCTACTGGTGCTAAAACAAGATCGGTGAAAAACTGTCGGCTCATCATCGGCCATAATGTCACCGCTGCAGTGTTTTAGTGTGCACACTGAGCTTTTGTGAGTGAGATCAGATTCAACAGTCTTCATCGCACCATCTCACAACTTCACCTTTTTATGGTGACAATCATTTCTTGACAGGACTCCACAGCTGCTGCATCAATCTGTACAACACGCTGAACTTGAAATTATAAGATTCCTTCAAAAAATACAACCTCATTTTTTAAGAGACATCAAGTGATACACTGAACGTCTTTTAGCACCCACCAGATGTTGCTTTTATTTCAACCTTTTCTTGAGGGAACATCTGCTTTATCTGACAGACAAAGTGAGGAAGGACTGAATACAACAAAGTGTCAACCACTTGTATCTGTGACATGTTTTGTTGAGCGGTTCAGAAACGAAAGCAGGTGAGGTGCCGCTCTACGAAAAAAGAGATCAGAGGCTGCAAAGTGAAGCCAGGAATCTTAGCACCTCCAGAGGTAATCATTGAGTCTTTATACTTATAAGCCGCCCTATCAACCCCTCACAGATACAGTATATTATGGTAACTTTGTGCTAAGGGGCAGTAAAATTTGTATTTATTGCCCCTGTTTTGAATAAACACTTTCAGAGAGGAAAGCCACCGCCACGTCGTTTCTGATTAGAATATCAGATGGAACCTTGCAGCTCCAAGGTCACGATATAAACTGTTTCAGCGGTTATGGAGAGAAGAACGGCAGATGGAGCACCCTTTTAAATTTATATGGTTATCACAGCCTTGGTACTGCATACTATTACCTCTTTACAACCTTTTTACAGAGTTGTAGCCGTGCAGTGTTTTGCATCTGACTTGCAATGTCATTATGACCTTGTGTAGAATGAGTAAATCTGACACAGTGGAGGTACTGAGGGGCCAACAAATATATGGCCAGGCCACCCAGGTACTTAGTCATTACCTCTTAAGTATTTACAGTCTGTTGACAGTGGGGGCATATAAATATGTAAAAGACACCATAGATGCCAAACGTGCAAAATGGATGTTTACATTTGGTTCTGCGATGAAAAAAAAAAAAAACATGTGGTTTGGAAGGGAATGTGGAAGTGTTTACTTCCCCCCCCACACACACTCTTTTCTCATGTGTACCTCTCACCGCTGTGTGTATGGATACTCTCTCCTGTGTCACATTCATAGCCACCTACCAGCTTCCAGATTTAGCGGTTGAAATCTGAACCTTTCCATGAAAAGAAATCATTGCAAACCTTTCTCTCATAGCTTTCTTCCATATTTTTTCTTCAAGATGAAAACATATGGGGTAGATATAGCGATCTAGCTTGTACAAATGTGTGTGTGTGTGTGTGTGTGTGTGTGTGTGTGTGTGTGTGTGTGTGTGTGTGTGTGTGTGTGTGTTGGAGGGGCCGGGTTGGGAGTCTGTTTTTAGAGAATATATAGCTTCACGAGCTCATGACATCCATTGGCAGTGTTCATTATTTCGCGATCTCCTTTCTTTCTATGAAAACCTGTATTTTCAGTTATTTTCTTGGTATTACTTTGTGGTGTTACGTCACCAGAGGAAGAAACGACTGTGGTCAGAAGTGTGTATTTAAACTTTTATACACAGTATTTCGTTTGATCTTGTATGCATCAGATAGGAGGGGGGGGGGGGGGGGGGGGGGTTCTGATTAATCCACCCAGCGAAAAAAAAAAGAGCGTGGACGTGTGCATCTGTGGCCAAAAACACTGCTCAGCCAGGCCACAAATAGCCAAAATTCTGTCTCAACTAGGCCAACCCAGACTAGAACCAGGCCAGACCCACAGCTAACTGCTCTGTTCCATGCTGTGCTGTGCTGTGCCATCCCTGGCCAAGAGTGACTCAAGTGGCTCGGTGTCCATTTTTACCTTGTGGAGTCCTCAGTGATGCCAAAAGACTGTGCAAAGAAAATGAACTGAGCAGACAAACAAATGCAGCAGCCATTTGTGTTTATTGTGTTCATGGTATGCTCATGGGTGACTGTGTTTGTGAGTGTGTGTGTGTGTGTGTGTGTGTGTGTGTGTGTGTGTGTATGTGTGTTGGCAACATGTAACCCCAGTGTGATTTCACACCATTATGAATATGTTGGGACCACTGCGCTGTAGAAATAAAAGGGTTTGACTGATGTTTTTGGCAAATATCACGTTGTCACCTGCTGTTATGATGGAGGCTACTCCTGACCACACTTGCATTTAAATGGGCTCAAAAAGCTACAATGACATTAGATTTCCTTTTTTATCAGATTGTTATTCATTCCTTTCATAGTCCAGTAATCAGTTTTGAGAAAAAATTATTCATTTAAAGGCAGTATTTATGCCCAATAATTCACTTCCTAGTGAATATGTGTTAAAGTTATAATCCTTGAGATTTTTATTTTTATAGGGCTACATCAAACCACCTTTAAGATGTCAAAATTGTGTTAATATAACCATTTCATGTATTTGCAATCATATCTATATACAGTATTAGCTTAAAACTGATTAGGCACATTGTATACCCGCACACAAGGAAAGATAAGTGCACACACACATTTTGTTCAGTGTGGAAGACAACACTGGAATATAAGTTCAGCATTACTGTGTCAGATGAATGTGTGGACTATTAGCCGTGCACAGTTACAGAGTCCTGCGGGCCAGATGAAGGATGGCGATGTCATCTTCCTGTACCTGCTTTAGCCAGAACACTACAAGTCTGGAAACAAGTGTGGATAAAATCAATACAACTTCACAGAAGTTACTCTAAAATTAGTATATTTCCTCAGTCATTATGAAAAATGTTAAGTGCTCTTTGAAACCGCTACTGTAGCTTCCATGGAAACAATTGGCGTAGGATGGACTTTGTACTGCAACTGGAACTGATGGTTCCAGTTCTAACCCTAACCCTTTCAAAGCCCACCTCAGTCAAACCCTAGTAGGAAGCCGGCAGTTGGTGAGGCAGAGTGAAGGAGATGACATTGTGTGTGTGTGTGCGTGCGTGCGTGCGTGCGTGCGTGTGTGCGTGCGTGTGTGTGGCCTTAGGACAGGAGGAAGGAGCTGAGGTGGTGCGCTCGTCCCTCATCCAGCTGCTGAGCCTGTCTGCTCTCTCTGAAACAGCTGCACGAGTGAACAGGATGAATCGATGTTCTGTTCGCTATCGTTGAGCGCGTGAAGACAATGATCAGAGCAGTGAGAAGGTTTCCATGTTGCACTTAAAAACTGTGTGAAGTGGACGTGTGTGTGACGGCAAGAGCGGGACAGTTTGTGTGTTCAAACAAGCATATATTCTCCATACTCCGAGTCTTTATTTTTATCCCTATATATTGTTCACATGTGTATTCTGTTCATGTTGGGTTCCAGTACTTGTTTATCCATTTTACTCAAGAAAAAAAAAAAAAACTGTACAAAACACAAAAGATATTATTGATTTTTTTGTTATTTTCATGTTTCTCTGTTTGATTTCTGCTTTTTTTCTTTCAAATTGTATGTAATTATTTTTCCACAGTATTATAGAAAATAAAAGAAGACATGGCTTTCATAAGAACACAGGTAAAAGTTCTTTTATTTATTTGCTGATATCGAGTTTAGAGAGTTATTGAATTATATTCAGTTTATATATATATATATATATATATATATATATATATATATATATATATACGTGTATGATGCTTCAGGATGTGTCTTATGTTTTCAACTCTTGACTCTCTGAATGAAGTTTGTACATCTCGCTCTCTGTTGTTTATTTAGGTCAAACTATGAATGGCTGTGTCTGAACAGTTGTTATGACACTCTCTCATGTCGAGCAGCCTGAAGAGGGAACTAAGTGTGTGTGTGTCTAAGTATAGCACACACACACACACACACACACACACACACACACACACACACACACACACTCACACACCGGGGGCATATAGAGTGTTTACCTGAAGCTGGCGCTCAGCGAACAACGCCAAAACAAACATCTGCAGAGTCTCAGTCTCTCCTCTTGTTTTCTCTCTGTCGTCCCCATAACCTCTCTGTTTGTCTCTTCCTCTCTCTCTCCTCTCTTCATCCCTCCTTTCATGTCCTGCTTTGCTCCTGTTATCGTCCACTCCTTTTTCCTTTTCTTCCATTGTCTTATTCTGGCAGCCTCCTCTCCTCTCCTCTTTTTCCTTTCCTTTCATTTCCTTTCCTTCCCTCTTCATCTCTCCTCTCCTCCTGTCCTCTCCTCTCTCAAACATCCCCCTCTCTCCTGTTTTCCTTTTATCCTCAGTCATCTTTTTCACATCTTGTTCTCTCTTCTTCAGTTTTTTTAGTCATCCTTTCATCAGTCCTCTCTCTGTCTTTTCCTTCATCTCCTCACCTCTTCTCTCACTTCTCCAAACTTCTTGTTTACCCACTTCTCCTCCAACTCTTTCATCATCTCCATTCCTGTCTCCTCTCCTCTACAGTCCCTTCTTCCCTCTCTCCTCGCCTCATCCTGTCAGTCCTTCTCTCATCTCTCTAACGTCGTCCTCCTCTCGTCTTCCTCTCATCTGAGGCCTCTCACACATTCTCCTCAGCCATTCTTTCACCTCCTCTCCTTCCCCTCCGTCTCTTCATGTCCTCCTCTCCTCTCCTCTCCTTTGTGCTCTTTGCTTAAATCATGTTGTCAGTCCTCCTCTCATCTCTCCTCTCCTCCCTCACGGATCTTCCTCCAGTCATCCTTTTCATTCGTTTTTACATATCAGTGTTTCCCTCCACTCCTCTCTCATCCTTCCTCCTCCTGTCACTCTCACCTCCTCTCTCTCCCTCAGTGTCTTCAGTTCTGCCTTCACCTATCCTGTCTGTCGTCTGCTCTTCTTTTGATTCATCTCCTCTTTCCTTTTTATGTGTTATACGTTTTTCTTTCACTTTTCCTCCGTCATCCTTTCACCTCTCCGTCTCTTCCTCTCGTCTCACTTTTCTTCCAAACCTCCTCCTTTCCCCACTGTTTCTCCTCTCATCTCTCCAGCCTTCCCCTTTCCCCTCTTCTCTTTTCCTGTCTTTCTCTCTGTCCATCTTTCACCCCCTCCTCCTCTCCTGTCTCATTTCTCACTTATTCTTCCTCCCTTGATCTTGTCTCCTCTTTTATCTATTCTGTCTCTCGCCTCCTCTCCTAAGTTCTTCCCTTAAATCAGAAACCTTCTCCTTTCCCCTTCCTTCCTCCTCTGTCCTTCTCTCTCTCTATTTTTCTCCTCTCCTCATTTCACATCCTCTCTTGCCTCTCTTTCTCTCCTCTCTTCTCTTCCCCTCTAGCTACATGTCCTCAGTCCTCCTCTCCACCTCCTCTTTGTTCACCTCTTTACCTCATCTTACCTCTTTCCCCTCAGCCGTTGTTCCACCTCTCCTCTTTTGCTCTTCCCTCCTCTTTCTCCACCTCCTGCAACCTCTCTTCGTCCTCCCCCCTTTTTTCTTTTCTGCTCAGTCTTCTTCTTTTCCATTTCCTCTTTTCTCCTCCTCAGTCCTCCTTTACCCTCTTTTCCTCTTCTTGCCTTCCTCCTCTCTTCTGCTCCCCCCTTTACTCCTCCTTTCACCTCTCCCCTTTTTTCTCTCTTTCCTCCTCAGTCATCTTCTCCTCCTCCCAGTCTTTGCAGTAGCTCTTCAGTTCTCTCTTCACCTCTCCTCATCTGTTCTTCTTCTTCTTCCTCCTCTCTCCTTTTCTTTCCCCCCTTTTCCACTCATTTCCTCGCCTCTCCTCTCTCATGTCTTCTTTCTGTCCTTCAGTTATCCCTTCTCTTATACTTCTCAGTCCTCTGCCACCCTTTTCCTCTCCCGTCTTTGTCTCATTTCCCTCCTCACTCCTCTCCTCTCTCCTTTGAATGACAGGGAAAATGGAGAGAAAAAAAAAGCAAAAGCTAGAAAGAACTAACGTCTACGACAGAAAAAAAAAAAAAAAGAAGAAGGACAAGGACAGAAGACAGACGGGGAGCGTTAGAGCTGATGCCTTTCTCATCTTTACTTAGTGTGTTATAGTGATTATCGTCTCCTCTCTCCTCCTGCTCTCAGTGATGTCTGGAATAACCTTCAGTGCTGCACTCCCGACTCCAGTGGACCCCCCCCACCCCCCCACTCCACACACACACACACACACACACACACCCTCCCTCCCACTCCACCACCACCAACCACTTCCATTTTATCCCCTTGTTCACATTTGAAGCAGTCGTCGTATGGATTATGGCCCCTCTCATGCTTGGCACCACACTCAGCGCCTGAGATATATTATCATATTAGTGGAGAATGATGTAATGCATTTCAAGACATTTGTCCTTCGCACACCCTCTGTCCCTCCGCAGATGATGTCACTGGCTTTGTGTCTAGGAGGCAGAGAAGTTGTCAAGTGGGCTTGTGGGGTTTTGTGCTTGATGCTGTCGCCGCCTTGTGGCCGGAGAGCGGTGCTGCGCGGTGAGCGGCGGGGAAGGGAAGGGAGTAAATTAGGGGTGGTAGGTAATTATTTATTACGGAAGCAGATGATAATGTGACTCATAATGGATGTCGTTGGTGTAACTGTACTGATGTGGTCTGTTGGGTCAGGGACAGGAAAAAGGAGACGGACGCTTTGGCTCTGACTTGATTGCAAATTAGAGTTTGACCGATTTTGAAGATTTAGAAGATAATTGCCAATGATGGAATATTTTGTTGGTAGAGGACATTTCATTAACTTGATCATTTTCATTGAAAAACAAAAATGAAATTCCCCTCATGGGCAAAATAAGGAAACTAATAAGAGTATCCAAGACAGTGTTGTGTAGGGTTAGAATTAGAATTATTAGTATTAGAAATAGTTCAAGCTGAGAACCAGTAGTTTGTTTATCATTTATAGTTATTTAACTTTAGCTGATGATGTAGTCTCATTGAGATCATGAAAGAGTTTGAGGACAATATCAAACAAACTGCAAGAGATTTGCTGCAGACCAACATATTGGTCACTAATATATAATGTTTACACACTGATTTTCAAAGCTAGAAATATTGATTCAAATAGTGATTTGCCAATGACAGAAAATAGAAATAATAGCAGTAAAAATGTAGGAAATGTAAGATGGATCTGTTTTTTTTTTACACACACAAAGGAACCGAAGTGTCATGAGAGAAGAAATGCGACTATATGAGGATATAAAGACAAGCCTGTTTATTCAGAATCTGCCGATGATTATCAAAAACAAACACATTTAAAATACGAAAGCAGAGCCAGACAAAAATGAACCTCTATAAACCCCCTTTTTTTTTTCCCGACAATGTGCGCAGATTTTCTGTGCTGAAACACTAACTGACCCTCGATTGGCTTTTGATTTTATTAAACTAATTAAGCACAAAACTGAAGTGATGACGGTTCGTATAATGAGATCTAACTGCCCTGTTTAGTGTTTTGGGGGGAGAAAATCCTGTGAACTCAAGGAACACAGACCGGCTTCACTTCCAGACAGGGACCAAAGATCAGGTAATAAAGCAGGACCCACTGTATGGCCCATATCATGTGGTTCCTTTCATGGTGCCAAGGAATTCTTCAATTAAATGAACACAAAACAGGTGATCACCTGTGAAGCCTGAAGCTCGGTTGGTAATCCAGCCTTGGTGCTCTCTGCTATTTAGTAATCAACCACTATAGATGCACAATTTTCTCACCTGGCTCTGAATTATTAACAGGTGCACGATGCATGCAAAGAGCAATGACATAAAACTCAGGCAATTTCATTTCACTCCAATGACCTTGTTAAACGTTTATGCACATTGTTATAATGCTGGAAGCCCATCATGAACAATGTAATTTGTAACGGGCTTCCAATGAAGCGTCCGTGCAGATGTTTTGGGAAAAAAAAAACCATCACTAAAAGCCATTTTTAAAATTAAAACTCTTTATCGTCCTCCCCTTCATCACCGCACACTCACTTCAATGAAATAGATGAGGGTAAAAGACTCAGATGGAGAACTCCGCATTGTATGTGCAAAGTCACTGGACTGATTCTGATTAAACACTGAGGGATGATGCACTTTGCACCTCACCGGGGCGCTATAGTTAAAGGTCAAACCCAAACTCTCAAATGCCTCAACTCCTACACAACTCCAATTAACACTGACCTTTCTAAATACAAAGAAAGCCTCATAAATCACACTGGCCACCCTATAATTGATGGTGCACAGATGTTGTGATTTTTTTTTTTTTTTTTTTATGTCACCGTTTAGTGCAACTTCTATTGGCAGTGACGATCGTCTCCAGAAGCCTTAAGCAAATGTACTGTAACTGATATAAAGAAATTTAGTGTGTAACAATGACGATTCCTGGCTTTATAGCTGTCTTTCTCTTCTGGAAGTTGATGTAATATTTTTATCAGCAATTTGTGCAGATGTATTCAGAATATGATCCATCTTGCATCCTTTGTCTATTTGAAGATGGATTATCTGAGTCATGGTCTAAAGAATCCCTGGCCTATCAGTAAAAACTGTGGACAGATTATTCCTCCTCAGTGTTAATGCCGCTAAAGCCTCGTCTTTCGCAGAGAGTTTTAAGATGCAGAGACACATCTGATGAGGCTATGAACTGACCAGCATGTCTTTCAGCTGCTCTGGTTCAGGTCCAGGCTTTGGCAGGGCAGGAGTTTGGCCTGGATCACTGCTCCTTTTGAAGAAGCAGGCAACATTTGCTTCTTTAAAGCGCTTCCTTTAAACACACGCAGGATCTGTGAGCAAGAAAAGGCAGCAGATAGATTAATACGAGAGTGGGAAAACATTGTGAATTGGCAAGAGAAATGCAAACACCGGGTATTGTGTTGGAAGACATCGTGCTGGCGTCGCTACCTGCAGTGCAGCAAAGAAAGATTTGTTCTACAGCTTCACGGGTTCGAGGTCTGTGGATTGTGGATTGGGAGAGATTATGAGTGACTTGTATGTCATCAAAATGCAGATGATGCATCACAGCGAAATCTGTCATTGTTTGTTCGACAGATTTGGCTTCTTGTCACACACTTCTCGCTGTAAATCAGAGTAAAATAATTCATGGTGGGATTCTCCAAGGAAAACGTTTCACGCTGTAAACACAGGAAACGAGAAAAAGCGTGCCAACATTATGCTTTATACGTCCCACTGTGCTTGACAGACAATACAACAATGAAAAATAAAGGCAAAATGTCATGGCATTAATTAAAGCAGTGTTAAAGAGGAATAAATTAGGCAAATATGATGTGAATTCAACTGATATACTGTACAGGATTAGGATTTAAACACAGTTTAAACATGCATTTCAACAACAAATGTTTTTAGTCTAAATTGTGTTTAGTCTGAGGTCTGGTCTGATGAACAGGAAGCAGAAGAGGAGAAGGAGATGATTTCACAGAATAATTAGGCAACACTTAAGGCAAAACAATTAGGCAAAACCACTTCCTTTATCAGTTTACTACATTTGCTTTGCCCACTTCTTGTTTATTGGGGAGTTGGTTCTGCCGAGCATGCATGCCCTGGATCACACTTCTTCACATGGCCGTAGCTACATGCTGCTATAGACCACAGCAAACCACAAACACACAGGCACAGACCGGCTCCAGCTGATCAGCTGGATGCTTTGGTAATTTCATATAACCTGCTTTATGAGATTTAGATTTCTTGTTCTTTGTCTTGCCTCTTTTCCTGACTCAGTAGTGTCCAGAATGGTGAATGGTATTGTTGCTGTTGTAAATGCATCTCTGTGCCTCAGTATCAACCCACTGAACTTCTAATTAGTGGATCCGCTGTGCCCCCTGAGCCACAGCCGCCCCGTTTGTCTCAAGTTTATCCTTCTTACTTTGTTATAAAAAAAAGAAGAAAAAAAGGTCAAGGTCAAAAAGGCCAGGTGAGAGACATGACCAGGTACTGTGGGGCTTAAGGAGCAACCGTCCTGATCAAAGCCGTCCTCATCACAGCAGGAGACGGAGCAGTTACAGTAATCCTCAGTGCGGCTGCAGTGAAGGACGACCATGTGGAAGTCCAGGTTTGGGACTGGATCCAAGGGACAGGAAGGTTTAATACATTACAGTACAATGTAAAGTTCAAGTCTCTGACCCCGGTGTAATCAAAACCTGTGGTGCATTCTTACTCGATTTTATGCATCCTATGTGATCCATTTTTATTCTAATTATTTATTTCTATTTTTTATATCTATGTTACTCTTTTATTATTATTCCCTCTGATTTTACATTAAACCTTTTGCTCAACAGAACCAATCAGGTGATCTCTGAGTCCAGATTTCAGACTTCTTTTTTCTTTTCAGTGTTGAAGAGTGAAGCACAGAGAGCAGATAAAACCTGACGACTCATGTATCAACTGTGACCTTCAGAGCAGGAAGGACGACACGGAAGATGAGTTTGTTTTAAACAAACTTTACTAATTCTCATGTGAACTGTATTCAGATGTTCTGATGTGTCTCCTTGTTGCACATTGGTGCAAGGTGCTCCACAGATCAGGTCAAAGGAAAGAGAAGAAAGAGAAGTTCATTTGTTCACTTCCTGATTCTAACACTGTGAGTGTGGTTTTGACAGGAAAAGCACATCTGTGATAAGACTTTAACCCTGTGGTCTGTTAGAGGAGAACACAACACCTCACACTGGTGCAGTTTGGACTGAGCGAAGCCAGAGAACATGACGTCTGTCGCTGTGATACTGGGACTGCTGGTCTGCATAGAGGCACCAGGTAAGACAAGAACACTAATGACCTGTTATTAACAGATACAGCAATGATACGTGAGCAGGCTTCTTTACTGTGAATGATAAACTGAGCACCAGGGGCAGAACTGATGAACATGTAAAGTTCATGTTGATTAGAAACACACACATGTTCTATCTGAAAGAGTGTGAGAAGTCAGGAAGACGAGGTCAGTTAGTCCTTTATGTAGATTAGAAAGAACAATTCTTTAACAGTTGAAACAGTTCAAGTCTAAATGTACATGGTGACGTCACTGTGGGACTGAAGGGGTTTTGTTTTTTCAGAGGACACAGGTATTAGATTTCATTTCTTAATTGAGAAGTACAGGTCGAATCGATATTTTAAGATCTTATCACATTCCCCTCTTCGCTGACATAATGTTATAGTTGTTAGTATCAATACTTTTGATGATCGGTCACTTTATTTCATCAGAATCAAATATATGTAATTATTTATCATGAGTTAATCTCAGATTATATTTTATATCTATAAAAACATAAACCTGAATGTGTTGAAACACAAGGTTCAAATCAGTGGCTCCTCTCTTGTCTCAATGTTCATCTCACTTTTAATGATCACTGACTAATTCATGACTGAATTCAACATTCAAGGGATTTTGTGCTGTTGTGTTGTTTTACAGGCTCCAGTGCTGTGACTCCTGTATTTGTGCAGAAGGGGAAGGATTTACTGCTGGAAGTCATGGAACCTGATGTACCTGAGAATTTCAGCCTTCTTTCATGGAGATTCAATGGAAAAGACGTTCTAGTAAGATTTTTACCTAGTAAAGAACCAATAGTCTCTAATGTTGTTTACACTGGAAGGGTTGAGGCTTCTGTGAAAAATTTCTCTGTGAAACTGAAGAATCTACAAGAGGCAGACAGTGGAGTTTATACTGCACGAGTGATTGGGACTGAAGAAGAACAAAAACTAGCTGGATACAACGTCACAGTTCAAGGTAGGTTTGTTAACATCCCAGACACTGACATAGACAATCTGCTGCCATGTTTCTAAAACGCTTCATGTAAACTTTCCCCCTCAGATCCAGTGTCTCCAGTTGCCATGACAGTAGACTCTGTGTCCAGCAGCTCAGACTCCTGTAGCCTCACTGTGACCTGCAGCACACAGGACTCACAACACATCAACAGCACCTTTACATGTGACACCAACACCTGCAGTCAGGAGGGAGGAGAGAGGTCAAAGGTCACATCCTCTGGTGCTTCTCTCAATGTCTACCTGCTGAATGACTTAATCATCTGTAACCATAGCAACCACGTCAGCTGGACCAACGACAGTAAAATGATTGATGATTTCTGTTGGAGATACACTGGTAAGTCTTTACAATAACACTGACACAGTTTGGAGTTAAATTCAGAGCATATAAGAATTTATTTTTTAAATAAAACTTTTACTTTGTCCAAGTAAATAAGTTCTGAACATGATCAACCACCATGTCAGAAGTTTTTTTAAAGGGACATTAAATGATGATAATGATTAAATCAATAATTTAATTTCCTTCTGCTTTTGATGATGCAATTTACCGTGTTTGACAAATGTCGTTGTTATTACTGAGTGTAGAACAAATAGGAGTTAGCACAATAAATACTGTTAAAGTTAAATATCAGTAAACATTGAAAGGAATAACAGATTTATTACTTCTTCTTAACCACTGTATCAGTTTCATTAAGGAAACAACCTGTGTTGTTGTGCTGCAGGTTCAGAGGCTGGTATCTCTCTCTGCCTGGCGAAGACAGTCGTGTTCTCTGTCGGTCTGGTCATCATGGTGTCTGCTGTCATCAGTGTCCATCTCATGGAGAAGCTCAAGAGGCACAAATAATCAAACCGTTCTCTACTGATCAACTTCACATGTGTCTCACAGTCTTATTTAAATGTAAAGTTAAAGGTGGCCTGTGTGGTCATTTCTTTTTTATAGGTGGGTCCTTCTCTTGTATTATGCATGTGCACAAGAAATGTAGCAAAGCACCGACAAAGTGAAGGAGGGAGAAGACTGCAGACATAGATGTAAACAATTCAGGGTTTTATTTCCTTTATAAATTATCTTTGAATATACATGAAACACTTCTGTAAGGTTTCAATGATACAATATAAACAGAAAAAGAAGCATTTTATTGAACATGTATTGTTTTTTATTTAGAAAACGAACTTGAAATGAAAATTATTCTTTATTATTCATTGATTATACCCAATAATCAATTTTCTATCTTTGTAAATACAACGATTGTAAAGAGATTCCCCTGTTGAAAATGTTTATAGAGGTTGTTTTATTCAAAAATGTACAAAAAATATATAAATTTGATTAATGCAATATATGTCACACTGCATGAAGTCATATTTACAATATTCTTAAAAAGATTGCACTTACATCTGTTTTGTAAATTCCATGTTCTTTAAACCAAATAATTGATAGTTTTTTAAACCATGTTTTAATCTTTTCGCTAAACTAAGTAAAGCAGTTTCTTATATTTGCAACATTGCATTTAATAAATCTATAAGCCTCTCTCACATCTTTGTAATTTTGTGAATTATACCTGAAGATCATATGTCACTTAATCCCACTCTGGTGTATTGTGAGTTTCTCAGCAAGGAATCTAACATTATTGTTAGAGGAAACACACTTGATACACTGACTGCGCAGCAAAATATGATACAGAAACACAAAATATTTAATTACGATTGTCTCGAGGAGTTTCACTTTTTAGTTGAACTTAAAGGAATACTTTAATGAGACTTTATCTTTGGAACATCAAATACTCTAAAAGATACTCTTGAAAGAGGTCTCACTAAAGTGTGAAGCTTTTTCCAGCATAATAAACTTCACTAACATTGAGCTAAATCTGTGTTATATGAAATGGGATTGAGAATATCTGAACCTCTGTCAGAACTTTTAATGTTTTACCATCAAAGGTGTGTTTCCAGTGCCAGGAAGCCCTTCCAGCTTTCTAATGACTGATTTTAATGATAGATAGATAGATAATTTATTTATCTGAATTCATGTGTCCATCAGCTCATTGTTGTACTCTTGCTACTGTCTCATGAATGACGTCACACGCGACTCCAGGCTCCGCTCGTGGTTGAATGTAAACAACAATGGCGACGATGTGACAGAAGTCTCTCGGTACATAATACGGTCTAAGACCGACTGCCAACAGTTCAATATCCCGACAGCAGATCTTCACTGGGATGTGACCGGGGTTGAACCATCTATTGTTCACAAGCAGAACCAGTCCTCCACCTTTATTCTTCCCGCCTGCTCGGGCGCTTCTGTCCGCTCGTACTGCAGTGAAGCCGGGTAAATCCACACAACGGCCGGGAGTGTTGTCGTTTCACCGGGTCTCCGTGAAACACATGAGACAACACTCACGATGTGCTCGCTGGTTCTTCACAAGTGCCTCCAGTTCATCACACCTGTTAGCCAGGTATAAAGGCGTATATCTCCATCTGCTAGCATTTAGCTTAGCCTCTGCATCCAGGTGCTTCTTCAGCTCAGCTGGTATAGGATGTTTAACTCCATATCTGGTTCACTTTAAAGCCAGGAGTTCTTCTTTTATGTACATTATTTTCTCCTTCCAGACGAAACAACGACGTAGAATAAAAAAACACCACTCCACAAGAAATATACTAATAATATATTGCAGAAAAAACTAAGAGCTAAGCAGACTTGCTGCCACTTGTTGCCCGCGCATCATTTGATTGTATATAATAATAATAATAACAATAATAATAACAATATAAATAAAAATAATAATAATAATGATAATAATAATAATAATGATAATATAACCAGGTTTGACGGATCCTGGTGTGTAACATTAAATACAAAACCATGTGACCATGTACAAGGTGAGATACATTAGAATTATTGCTAAAATAGTGTCGGCCGGTATAATCACATCATATTATTATAGTAACTACCTGATGGAGAATCATACATAAATATCCAACATTAATATTCACACTAAATTACATAAATGATAAAAACAGAGAAAACAGCGCTGAGTCGTTGCACGTATGTGTGGTACTTAAGAAATTTAAAAACTATTTGATTTTCTAAAAACAATTTAATTAATCTGACAGTTAAGATATATATTGTGTTTTGTATTTTTCATAGTTCATAGTTTCATTTGCATCTTGGTTATGCTGAAAGTTATTAGTTCAGATAATATAAGTGACAGATTGTTGACAGATTTCCAGGTTGATTGTGCATCGATTTATTAGTAATGCCTTAAGGCTCCAGCAGGGGGAAGTCGCGCTTCTCTCCTTCACCTTCACAATACAGGAAACATTATAAATGTAGCGACATGTTGATAATTGTTCATCTGTCATTGCTTGTCATTACGAGAGAAAGGCTGTGAGTTTTATATACATTTATTTTGCTTAAGAGTTTCAGGCTAACTTCATTGCTGTATAAGCTAGCTACTGTTATCTTCCCGCTCGAGCGTCAGACTGTTGTTATGCCATTGTTTGTATTTGAGACTCTTGATATATTGAGATATGCTTGTACTGTATGTAATTTCTGACTTAATACATACGAGTGAAGATGAGAGCAGTGAAGTGCTTTCATCCCTCTTCCCTTGCTATTCTGCCTATTTTAAAGGCGCAACATATGTACGTACCCTACGCTGTAACGTGCGTTAGTACGCACGCAAATGCCGACGCACGGCATGTGACGTACGTGCGGAAGCTGGCTGCAACGCTAAGCACGTTGCAGCGTAGCATATTGGTAGCTACGTCAGATTCTAGATTTCTCATCATTTTGCCTTTGATCAGCTGTATCAAAGGCACAGGTATGTGAAGGAAACCAACAGTTTTCCTGCTTGTTAGTCATTGTACTCAAGACCTCACCAGAGACACACACGTTTATCAGAGCATCCACTTCCAAGATACGTTTTCTTCTGTGATGGAGAACAATTCACGTCAAGGCTCAGCTGCTCCTGTTCTTGGAGCCATTCCCAACTTGTCCACTGCTCGTCCCAGTGGATTCACTTCTTTCCCCCCTGGTGTCACACGAATCCTTGTTCAGCCAGGCCCCTCTACAATCATCCTGGAGTTACCAAGCAAAGAGTTCGATTCTCCTGCCTCCAGCTGTCAAGCCACACCAGAGAAGACCACCCACTCTGCTGACTCTCCTTCCTCTGGCTTTCACGGCACAGCACAGACCGGACCATGGTTCTTGGACGACAATGTTAGAGCTGGAATGGGGGACGCCATTCCCAACTTGTCAACTGCTCGTCCCAGTGGATTCACTTCTTTCCCCCCTGGTGTCACACGAATCCTTGTTCAGCCAGGCCCCTCTACAATCATCCTGGAGTTACCAAGCAAAGAGTTCGATTCTCCTGCCTCCAGCTGTCAAGCCACACCAGAGAAGACCACCCACTCTGCTGACTCTCCTTCCTCTGGCTTTGAAGCCATCGCTGAGACCATGGACAAGACCAAGCTGTTTGTCACCCTGCTGACCGTGAGACTGCTCACTAAGTGCCGTGTCCTGGACATCTGCACGGAGGAAGAGCTGGCCACCTACGCCAAACAACTGGTGAACCAAACGCTGCAGGGACTCACCGTGAGAGACGGTTTCTGCCCAGATGAAAAAGACATCAAAAAGATCTGCAGGACCGTCATCAAGGATCTCACCAAGAAGCTTGGGGGGAAGAGCTCTCTGAACTTTGTAATGCTGTCAGAGCAACCAAGCGTGGAAGCAGTCATCGTCAACACTTTACAAGCCAACATCTCTAAGTACTCGACTGTGTCTGCAAGCAAGAAAACACGTAGATGGAGAGAACTCCTCTGGCCCGCCATGAATGTCATCACTACTTGTGGCCTGTTCTTCTTGGCCGCAATCTTTTTGTAAACTCCTGAAGGTGGCACGGTGGGGCAGCGGCTAGCACTGTGGCCTCACTGTTGCCAGTGTCAAAGGACAGGCTAATGCTGGTGAACAGCCCTAGCCTGTCTCCTATCACTAGTTTACACTGTGCCACACAGGGGGGAACTGGGCTCACTGGTGGTTCTGGCCTGGTTACTGAGGCCAGGACCACCACTGGACCCAGTTCCTCCCTGTCCTGGCGTGGGTTTCCTCCGGGATCTCCGGTTTTTCCCACACTCTAATTCAAACTCTAATTTGGACAATAAAATCATTCAATTAGATACTTTTGATTCCTGAATGGACTTCTTCTTTAATATAATCATATGACATGACATATATAATATTTCCTAATCATATTTATTCATGTTGAATATTGATCATACAGTATGAGTGTAATTTATTTTAAATCTTAATCTGCAAAGAACATTTTAACTCATTTAAATGAAGAAAATATAGTGGAGAAAAAGTTCAATATTTTCCTCTGAAATATGAAGTAAAGCACAAAATGTGTTTGGAAAATCTTAAGGGGTTTTTGCAATGGTTTAAATGACTTTAAGTGATTTCTTAAGTTGAGAACAGCTGCAAACCTTGCAGAGCAACCACAAGTAGCAGATGGATTTTCAGTTTTCCTTTAATATCTTTTTATGAAATATTTTAATAATTTGCTGCATGTTTCAACACATGAAAGAATTTAATTCAAGTCTATAGAAACCAGACAAGTACAAAACTGTCTGTCTCTTAACGGGAAATCATTGAAATATTATTCTGTTCTGAGCAGTCTTCTTGGGATGCAATAACATATGTGATATATTTACAATAATAAACAGCTATTAAGCTTTAATTAGTTTATATTCAGCTAGTTTTTTTACTACTTCAGTCCCTGTCACTCGTGCATTATAAACTCCACTGTCCACCTCTTGTAGATTCTTTGGTTTCACAGAGAATTTTTTGACAGAAGCCTCAAGCCTTCCAGTGTAAACATCAGAGACTGTTGGTTCTTTAACAGGTGAAAATGTAAATAAAGCTTTACTTCCATTGAATGTCCATTGAAGAATTTAAAATTTCTGAGCTACATCAGCCTCCATGACCTCAGGAAGTAAATCCTTCCCCTTCTGCACAAATACAGGAGTCACAGCACTGGAGCCTGTAAAAAGAGACACACAATACAATAGAAATCACAGATTCTTTATATAATCTTTAGTCAATAATGAGTGTTAGTCCTAAGCTGCATGTGTTGTACCTCTACCGGCCAAATCAGGTACTGATACCTCATCACACTTTGACAGTGCTTGAGCCCACCAGTGATTTCTATCAGCACCCAGACTGAAGCACCCATATTAAAATAAGAAAATGTGTCCACTGCATGATTTTAATATTTCAGTCAATTAATTTAAACTCCTTCATTCTTGTTTTTTTTGTTTTGTTTTGTCTGTCTAATGTTTCATATAATCAGACTTTTTTGAACAAGCTTCTTGGCTTTCTTCCTCACCTGTGCTCAGATATTTTAATGTCATCTTGATATGTTAATGCTAAGGTACAACAATCAGATTTTAGAAATATAATTTGAAGTATTAGTAGAAAAAATTAGGTTAAGAGTACATATTAATGAAATAGGTCCCATTCTGACACATCTCATACTGTGATTCATATGAGGAAGTGAAGCGTGTTTTTGCTGTGTCTCAACCAACCTCCTACCTTAGTGCACATGCACATACACATATTTTCAGTAGGGGGGGCTGTCCTGGATGTGTATGTGGTTAGCATTCGATTCAATTTAGTTAAACTTAGAGCAGTGGAGAGGAAAACTCCCTTTTAACAGGAAGAAACGTTGGACAGAACCAGACTCAGGGTGGGCGACCGTCTGCCCACAGCCTTGTTACACGTTTGTTACTTTTGAATTTGGACTCAGAAGCCGACACAGACAAGGTGGAGATGGTTTAAGGTATTTTAATGTCAAAAGTTTAAGCAAAGAGGAAGCTGGCGGCTGGCAGAGGGTGTGAAGCAGGGAATCAGCTGTTTGTGCCAGACTGCAGGCTGAGGTTGCCATGGTGATTTTAAGTTTCTACTGAGTGAGACATGGATTCAGTTGAGAGACACCTCTCAAACTCTGGTTTACTGTGGCACTGGGTATTTGAAAAGACAGGAAAATATTCGCCTCTCCACCCCTAAAAAGTTTTGAATTCAGTGAAAAATAATGAATCAGTCATTAACCTGTATTGTTCTGATATTAGGTCTTTTACTGGGCTGTGTGGTTACTTGATTCCTGCTGAGATCCTATACAGCATTGTCAGCAGAGGGCGCTCAAGTGCTGCAGGAATGACATATTTTTGTAGGCCTATATGGAGGTTACCATCACCCTGGTTACCGCCACAAAAAAGCCAATGAGAGTTTTCCATTGCGTGATAATCTCTTCACAAATGAAAACCACTTTTCTGTTTTTTGAGGCCTAAATCCAATCACCATAAAAAGCTAATATGCTATCCCTTCAACATCACTGGAAATATGACGTTTTCAAAATAAGAGTTCACACCATATTCACTATTGATGCATTTTATTGTCGTATCTGTAAACACTGGAAAAGAGAAATACATTGACTGATGTTACTTCATTTGAACACAATTCATATAGGCTGAAAAGTAGTAACAAGACAAGTTCATATTTTTACACAACTCAACACAATATTAAACACTTACCTGTTACTTAGCTGGTGTTTTCATGAAAACTAAGGTCCTATAATTACCTGTCTGAAAGGACAGGTAAGTAGCAACAACAGAAGGCTTTTAATAGCAGAGTGAAGGAAAATTAAATCCTTTTGCTCAACAGAACCAGTCAGGTGATCTCTGAGTCCAGATTTCAGACTTCTCTTTTCTTTTCAGTGTTGAAGAGTGACGCACAGAGAGCAGATAAAACCTGACGACTCATGTATCAACTGTGACCTTCAGAGCAGGAAGGACGACACGGAAGACGAGTTTGTTTTAAACAAACTTTAATAATTCTCATGTGAACTGCATTCAGATGTTCAGATGTGTCTCCTTGTTGCACATTGGTGCAAGGTGCTCCACAGATCAGGTCAAAGGAAATGTAGAACAAACTGATATTTGTCTTAATTTTGGTTGGTTTTCTGCTTTTTCTTTTATCTTTGTTTCCTAGAGTGCAGAGTGATCACTGTGTAAAGATGACAGTTTATGTTTTTACACTTCATCACAGGTATTTTCCATCTTGCATAGAGTAACCTGAGAACACGAGATGTGTTAAATACAGAGCGATCGGAAAGGAAGTGGTCATCACTGCAACTTAAGTGCTGAAGTGAACAAAAACTGCACCAGTAAAACAAATACATAGAACAAAGATTAGCAATATGTCGTTCCTATGTAACATTTTTTATCCTTCTTTTGTTTCTTTCAAAATTCTCTTGTCTTGGAGGCCACAGGTGAAAATGACTCTCCAGTTAACTCTGGTAGTCAGAGTAAAAAACTAGGAATGTTAAGTCAATAAATAAGAACTATACATGTAGAGAGAGCTATTATTTATTAAGCAAAGAAGCCCACAGGATTTGCTGGAACACATATTACTACTATTCATCTTTTCATGGATATCAATTGGTACTTTCATAAAGGTTTGCATTAAAAAATATTCAGTGTTTATTAACTGATCTCAAGCAGTAAAACAGAACTTAGAGAAATTCATTTGTTCACTTCCGGATTCTAACACTGTAAGTGTGGTTTTGACAGGAAAAGCACATCTGTGATAAGACTTTAACCCTGTGGTCTGTTAGAGGAGAACACAACACCTCACACTGGTGCAGTTTGGACTGAGCGAAGCCAGAGAACATGACGTCTGTCGCTGTGATACTGGGACTGCTGGTCTGCATAGAGGCACCAGGTAAACACAACACCTCACACTGGTGCAGTTTGGACTGAGCGAAGCCAGAGAACATGACGTCTGTCGCTGTGATACTGGGACTGCTGGTCTGCATAGAGGCACCAGGTAAGACAAGAACACTAATGACCTGTTATTAACAGATACAGCAATGATACGTGAGCAGGCTTCTTTACTGTGAATGATAAACTGAGCACCAGGGGCAGAACTGATGAACGTGTAAAGTTCATGTTGATTAGAAACACACACATGTTTTATCTGAAAGAATGTGAGCAGTCAGGAAGACGAGGTCAGTTAGTCCTTTATGTAGATTAAAAAGAACAATACTTTAACACTTGAAACACTTAAAGCCTAAATGTACATGGTGACGTCACTGTGGGACTGAAGGGGTTTTGTTTTTTCAGAGGACACAGGTATTAGAAGTCATTTGTTAATTGAGAAGTACAGGTCGAATCGATATTTTAAGATCTTATCACATTCCCCTCTTTGCTGATACGATGTTATAGTTGTCAGTATCAATACTTTTGATGATCGGTCACTTTATTTCATCAGAATCAAAAATATGTAATTATTTATCATGAGTTAATCTCAGATTATATCTTATATCTATAAAAACATAAACCTGAATGTGTTGAAACACAAGGTTCAAATCAGTGGCTCCTCTCTTGTCTCAATGTTCATCTCACTTTTAATGATCACTGATTAATTCATGACTGAATTCAACATTCAAGTGATTTTGTGCTGTTGTGTTGTTTTACAGGCTCCAGTGCTGTGACTCCTGTGTTTTGGGAGAAGGGGAAGGATTTACTGCTGGAAGTCATGATACGTGATGTACCTGAAGATTTCAGCCTTCTTTTATGGACATTCAATGGAAAAGTCGTTCTAGTAAGATTTTCACCTGGTAGAGAACCAAGAGTCTCTGATGTTTACACTGGAAGGGTTGAGGCTTCTGTGAAAAATTTCTCTGTGAAACTGAAGAATCTACAAGAGGCAGACAGTGGAGTTTATACTGCACGAGTGACAGCGGATCAAGTACAAAAACTAGCTGAATACAGCGTCACAGCTCAAGGTAGGTTTGTTAACATCCCAGACACTGACAGAGACAATCTGCTGCCATGTTTCTAAAACGCTTCATGTAAACTTTCCCCCTCAGATCCAGTGTCTCCAGTTGCCATGACAGTAGACTCTGTGTCCAGCAGCTCAGACTCCTGTAGCCTCACTGTGACCTGCAGCACACAGGACTCACATCACATCAACAGCACCTTTACATGTGACACCAACACCTGCAGTCAGGAGGGAGGAGAGAGGTCAAAGGTCACAACCCCTGGTGCTTCTCTCAATGTCTACCTGCTGAATGACTTAATCATCTGTAACCATAGCAACCAGGTTAGCTGGACCAACAACAGAAAAATGATTGATGATTTCTGTTGGAGATACACTGGTAAGTCTGACAGAAGAAACAACCTGTTGATAATAATAATGCACAGTGTGGAGTTAAATTTAGAGCACATAAGAATTTATTTTTTTTTAAATAAAACTTTTACTTTGTCCAAGTAAATAAGTTCTGAACATGATCAACCACCATGTCAGAAGTTTTTTTAAAGGGACATTAAATGATGATAATGATTAAATCAATAATTTAATTTCCTTCTGCTTTTGCTGATTTAATTTTATCGTGTTTGACAAATGTCGTTGTTATTACTGAGTGTAGAACAAATAGGAGTTAGCACAATAAATGCTGTTAAAGTTAAATATCAGTAAACATTGAAAGGAATAACAGATTTATTACTTCCTCTTAACCACTGTATCAGTTTCATTAAGAAACAACCTGTGTTGTTGTGCTGCAGGTTCAGAGGCTGGTATCTCTCTCTGCCTGGTGAAGACAGTCGTGTTCTCTGTCGGTCTGGTCATCATGGTGTCTGCTGTCATCAGTGTCCATCTCATGGAGAAGCTCAAGAGGCACAAATAATCAAACCGTTCTCTACTGATCAACTTCACATGTGTCTCACAGTCTTAT
>NW_019525289.1:2106969-2107987 GCF_002814215.2 Seriola lalandi dorsalis
GGTTCAAACCCTGGTTTTGGGCTTTACTATCCCGTGACATTTCTATGCCATACTATACTATGACGTTTTTTTGGCATTTTCATACTTACTATAATATGATGTTTTATGCCTTACCATACGTTTTTATGAACTTCTATGCCTTTATATACTATGATGTTTTTATGAGATTTTATGCCATACTGTAGTATGACATTTTTTGACATTTTTATGCCTTACTATACTGTGACTTTTTTTTTTATTAAATGCCACTCTTCTCGCCATACTATATGTTGATGTTTTTTGGTATTTTTATGCCTTAGTATACTATGATGTTTTGTGCCTTACAATATTATGACATCTTTTGACATTTTTATGCCTTGCTATACTGACGTTTTTTTAAATTTTCACTCCATACTATAAGATGGAGATTTTTGGCATTTTTGTGCCTGACTATACCATGACGCTTTAACCCTTACTATACTGTAATGTTTTTTAGACATTTTCACACCATATAGTATGATGATGTTTTTTTAAAAATTTCATGCCATAGTGGACTATGACATTTTTTGACAATTTTATGCCTTACTATACTATTAAGTTTTTTGAAATTTTTATGCAATACTATACTATGAGGTTTTTTTTTACATTTTGACATCATACTATCCGATGAATTTTTGGGGCATTTTTATGATTCACTATATTATGACGTTTTATGCCTTATTATACTATGATGTTTTTTTGAAATTTTTATACCTTAGGATATTATGACGTTTTTGGTCATTTTCATGCCTTAGTATACTATGACATTTTTTGAAATTTTATGCCATACTATACTATGATGTTTTTTGCCATTTTTATGCCTTATTATACTATGACGTTTTTTGAAATTTTATGCCATACTATACTATGACGTTTTTTGCCATTGTTATGCCTTACAATACTATGACGTTTTATGATATTTCACGGAGTAGTATACTGATATTTTATATACCTTGCTATACAATGAGTTAGTGATCCAGCAGCATGGTGGTACGATGGT
>NW_019525289.1:2108007-2108660 GCF_002814215.2 Seriola lalandi dorsalis
TCTGGTCATCATGGTGTCTGCTGTCATCAGTGTCCATCTCATGGAGAAGCTCAAGAGGCACAAATAATCAAACCGTTCTCTACTGATCAACTTCACATGTGTCTCACAGTCTTATCTAAATGTAAAGTTAAAGGTGGCCTGTGTGGTCTTTTCTTTTTTATAGGTGGGTCCTTCTCTTGTATTATGCATGTGCACAAGAAATGTAGCAAAGCACCGACAAAGTGAAGGAGGGAAAAGACTGCAGACATAGATGTAAACAATTCAGGGTTTTATTTCATCAGCCTTTAAAATGCATGCAAAGCTTTTCTAAGGCATCAACGATACTCACAATATATGACTGTTAATGTAAATGTTGTTTCTTTGCAAAAAAACTTTTAATATTCAATACAAATGCAAATTATTCTTGATTATCCATTGATTGTACCCAATATTCAATAATCTCATTATGTAAATAAAACGATTGTTAAGAGATTCCCCTGTTAAAAATGTCTGTGGATGTTGTTTTCTTGAAAAAATGTTATGCCATACTTTATTGTGCAATTTTTTTGCATTTTTATGCCTTACTATACTATGATGTTTTCATTTTATCATAAAAGGATGGTTCATAATATTTCACTGATAAATATACTATGATATATTTTATGCCTTGCTAT
>NW_019525289.1:2108680-2109312 GCF_002814215.2 Seriola lalandi dorsalis
TCTGATAAAAATCACAACAGTTGCAGGTTAGCAACCTTTAAAGCTGCACTATTTTTACCTGAACAATGGATCGAATGACAGTGTGATGTGACAGGTGCTGCTGCTGGCAGCGAACCCACAGAGAACTTCAACCTGAGCTGAATGTGCAGCTCCGCAGAGTTTTCTCGCCTCTTTCAGCTCATTCATTTGGTTTGACAGTCACTCGTCTTTTCAGAGAAAAAGCTGCATTAAAGCCGGGAGGTGGTGGAGACCAAACACAGAGCTAAAAGAGAGGAAACACTGGACAAAAAAAAAACTAATAATATGATGAGAATAGTCACATTTTGTTAGGGAGTCGTAAAAACCCACGTAAACATGAACGAGCTCAGCCTCATCTCATTGTGAAGCTCCTGCTGCTGCTGAGCAGGTCGGAGGCGGCAGAGGAAAGAGTGAGTGAGTGTGGAGTTGAACGAGGTGAGGGGTGGAGGGCAGCGTGCCAGCAGACAGACAGCTGAAGCCGGCTCTCCCCCTCCTCCACCTCCAGCGGCCTTCAGAGGGAAGATGATACTCTGACCTTCCTCTACGCTACCAGCACTCCAACCTGAACGCCTCAGTATCGCCTCAGAGTTTCTGTCAGACGGCCTCCAGAATGA
>NW_019525289.1:2109332-2109871 GCF_002814215.2 Seriola lalandi dorsalis
AAAGGGACATTAAATGATGATAATGATTAAATCAATAATTTAATTTCCTTCTGCTTTTGATGATGCAATTTACCGTGTTTGACAAATGTCGTTGTTATTACTGAGTGTAGAACAAATAGGAGTTAGCACAATAAATACTGTTAAAGTTAAATATCAGTAAACATTGAAAGGAATAACAGATTTGTTACTTCCTCTTAACCACTGTATCAGTTTCATTAAGAAACAACCTGTGTTGTTGTGCTGCAGGTTCAGAGGCTGGTATCTCTCTCTGCCTGGTGAAGACAGTCGTGTTCTCTGTGGGTCTGGTCATCATGGTGTCTGCTGTCATCAGTGTCCATCTCATGGAGGTTGTTGTCTCAAGAGGCACAAATAATCAAACAGTTCTCTACTGATCAACTTCACATGTGTCTCACAGTCTTATCTAAATGTAAAGTTAAAGGTGGCCTGTGTGGTCTTTTCTTTTTTATAGGTGGGTCCTTCTCTTGTATTATGCATGTGCACAAGAAATGTAGCAAAGCACCGACAAAGTGAAGGAGGGA
>NW_019525289.1:2109891-2110463 GCF_002814215.2 Seriola lalandi dorsalis
TGTTGAAACACAAGGTTCAAATCAGTGGCTCCTCTCTTGTCTCAATGTTCATCTCACTTTTAATGATCACTGATTAATTCATGACTGAATTCAACATTCAAGTGATTTTGTGCTGTTGTGTTGTTTTACAGGCTCCAGTGCTGTGACTCCTGTATTTGTGCAGAAGGGGAAGGATTTACTGCTGGAAGTCATGATACGTGATGTACCTGAAGATTTCAGCCTTCTTTCATGGATATTCAATGGAAAAGTCGTTCTATTAAGATTTTCACCTGGTAAAGAACCAAGAGTCTCTAATGTTTACACTGGAAGGGTTGAGGCTTCAGTGAAAAATTTCTCTGTGAAACTGAAGAATCTACAAGAGGCAGACAGTGGAGTTTATACTGCACGAGTGACAGCGGATCAAGTACAAAAAGTAGCTGAATACAGCGTCACAGTTCAAGGTAGGTTTGTTAACATCCCAGACACTGACAGAGACAATCTGCTGCCATGTTTCTAAAACGCTTCATGTAAACTTTCCCCCTCAGATCCAGTGTCTCCAGTTGCCATGACAGTAGACTCTGTGTCCAGCAGCT
>NW_019525289.1:2110513-2110989 GCF_002814215.2 Seriola lalandi dorsalis
CTTGGAGGTCATGATGTCATAAAGAGTTTAGCTGGCTGTGAATCCCAGTGTACGACAGGAGTCACACTGGGTGTAACAGCACAGGTTGTATCAGGGTTTTTCTTGGCCAAACATTGGTCGGGGATGGTACTAAGCCGTATGATTACCAAACTATACTTTCTTTACCTCTCCAGCCACTGCGGGTCAAAGCCACTCACTCTATGCTTTTCAGAATATCTGGGAAGAATGAGACGTATTTATTGATATGTGCTGTTTTACTGGTGTGTTCGTGTCAGATTGAAGGTAAAACCTATTTATTTCTACTAATATTTCAAGTTTTGGATTGCCTCCTTTTATCTTTAAATTGTGGTTGTTGTACTTCAGCACTGAAACATGTAAAAGACATGAAATGAGACTAAGGGAGGGCAGGTGAGGAACAAACTAAATTAGAAGAAAATGAAATGTAGTAATAGCTGTCAAGCAGAAAAAACAAGAAT
>NW_019525289.1:2111039-2111458 GCF_002814215.2 Seriola lalandi dorsalis
TAAGGAATATCTGAATAAAATAGAGACTGTAAGAAACTTCTGGCTTCAGTGTCTGTCATGGTCTTTTCGGTTTATGAAAAGAAGTAACGGTTTTTCTCATAATTTGCAGTTGTTTGAAGCCATGTAGAAGCCAAATTCTGGGCAGATTTTCACATTGCCATGGGAACGGCAGCTCCTGACCTGTGTGCTTGCCTGCGTGCGCCTAGCAACCAGATAACCAACTCTCCAAGCTCTGCTAGCTTTACATTAGCCGCATGTTAGGTCTTAAATTACATTTAGTTAGGTCTTAGATAATGTAAGTCCATTTACTGCTTCCTTCGTTGCTTTTTTTTTTGTTTTGTTAAACGAGTGAATGAAGTTGTGACGGTATCCGCTGAGACAGAGGAGAGGAGAAGCTACTAGCCCTCTCTCGCTGTCAC
>NW_019525289.1:2111478-2149579 GCF_002814215.2 Seriola lalandi dorsalis
GTAAGGCATAAAATGTCATAAATATGTCATAGTATAGTAAGGCATAAAATGTCATAAATATGTCATAGTATGGTAAGGCATAAAATGTCATAAAAACGTGATACTATGGTAAGGCATGAAAACGTCAAAAAATGTCATAGTATAGCAAAGCATAAAAACTTGATAGAACGTCATATTATAGTCAGGAATAAAAATATCATAGTATGGTGAGGCATAAAACGTCATAAAAATGTCATAGTATTGTAAGGCATAAAAATGTCAAAAAACATAGTATAGTAAGGCATAAAATGTCCTAAAAACGTCATAGTATAGTAAGGCATAAAATGTCATAAAAACGTCATAGTGTAGTACGGCTTGAAAACGTCATAGTATAGTAAGGCATAAAATGTCATAAAAACGTCATAGTGTAGTACGGCTTGAAAACGTCATAGTATAGTAAGGCATACAATGTCATAAAAACGTGATAGTATAGTAAGGCATAAAAATGTCAAAAGGCATAGTATAGAAAGGCATAAAATGTCATAAAAATGTCATAGTATAGTAAGGCATAAAAACGTCAAAAAACATCATAGTATAGTAAGGCATAAAAATGTCAAAAGGCATAGTATAGAAAGGCATAAAATGTCATAAAAACGTCATAGTATATTAAGGCATAAAAACGTCAAAAAACATCACAGTATAGAAAGGTATAAAATGTCATAAAAATGTCATAGTATAGTAAGGCTTGAAAACGTCATAATATATTAAGGCATAAAATGTCAAAAAACATAGTATAGTAAGGAATAAATATGTCATAGTATGGTAAGGCAGAAAATGTAATTAAAACGTCATAGTACAGTAAGGCATAAAATGTCAAAAAGCATCATAGGATAGTAAGGAATAAATATGTCATAGTATGGTAAGGCATAAAATGTCATAAAAACGTCATAGTACAGTAAGGAATAAAAACTTCCTACTATAGTAAGGCATACAATGTCATAAAAATGTGATTGTATAGTTAGTCATAAAATGTAAAAAAAAAGTCACAGTATAGTAAGGCATAAAAATGTCAAAAAACATAGTATAAAATGGCATAAAATGTCATAGAAACATCATAGTATAGTAAGGCATAAAAATGTCAAAAAACATCATAGTATAGTAAGGCATAAAAATGTCAAAAAACATCAAAGTATAGTAAGGCATAAAATGTCAAAAAACATCATAGTATAGTAAGGCATAAAATGTCATAAAAACGTCATAATATAGTAAGGCATAAAAACGTCATAGTATAATATGTCATTAAAACATCATACTATAGTAAGTCATTAGAATATAATAATAAAATATGTCATAAAACGTGTCATAGTATAATAACTCATAAACATGTCAAAGCACAGTAAGTCAGAAAAACTAAATAATCTAGTACGTCATAAAAATGCCACAGTATAGTAATATATAAAAACAATTGTATAGTAATTCAACAAATGTCATAGTCTAGTTTGTCACAAAAATGTCATAGTATAGTATGTCATTAAGTCTATTAATTAGTAAAAAAGTAAGTATACACAGTGAAAATTATCTGTGTTGTTTACATTCAGTTTGATTTGACAATTTTGCAGCTGTAACTGTTCTTCCTTTTTTTTTACACTTGTGGGCAATAATGAACTGTAGATAAATAACACTCACAAATGAAGCATTTCTAGTATGCATACAGGCATTTTTCCAGAGTGAACATTTTACCTACTAAAAGACCAACTTAGAATCAGCGTTGTATGGATTTGGGACACCGCTGATGTGTTTTTGTCTTTTTAACAAAAATGATGTGACAGTATGAAATTTAAGGGCTGAAAAGCAACAGAAAGTTGCTTCAAACAGCTGTCTTGAATATCTTTCCTCATCTATGTTTTACTTCCCTTTCCTTTGTATTTTACATTTTATAATTACCATTGTTAAGTCTCCCTGAGCAATGATAATTTTACTCACTGTGGCACCATCTGGCCCTGGAGAGCACATCCTCTTGCAAATATGTTTGGGAGGTCAAACTCTCTGCAAGAACAAATTTGCAAACACTGAATTGAAAAGAATCCAGTTGTCTCATTGACCTTGCTCAGTTAAGCTGTGCACATAACAGAAAACACTAATGGGTGCCAGCTGCCAGATAAAACCAAAGAAAAAAAAAAAGGCAGGAAAAAAAAAGTTTAAGTAAATATGGGGTCAGGCTGGAATCTAAAATGAGGTCAAACACAGTCAAGGTAACTTAGTGCAAACGATTGTTTGTCTCTCTTCAAGTTTAGGTAGAATGAAAAAACGTGCTTTTTTTCCCCTTTATCCAACGGCTCATTAGTTTCTCTGTTGTTGTGAGCTTGTGCAAATTACATTATGTCCATTACTCCCATTGCTCAGACACTGAGCTCCCTGTACGGCTCCACCCAGCACTTCTGAGAAATGAATGGGCTCTGGAGTCGCGCTCGAAGCTATTTAGTTATTAGTTAATACATCAGCCATGTCATCGTACTGTCTGAGGCTTTCATAAAGAAGATGGAAGCGCCTGCTGATTTGATGTAGTCAGCTCAGCACACAGATGCCCCGCACCTTGGTTTATTATCCTATAAGATAAAATTGGCACAATGTTCAACATATGAGCAGAACGTGTTTATGTATGTTTATCTTCGGACTAATGTGACTCTGCTGCTGTGACTGAGTCACCCCTACAGGGCTGAAGACATTGTGTTGATGTTGGTCAGCTCAGGCAGACAACAATTCAAACTGTCTATTAATCAACTTAAAGTCAGGTGCAACAGCATTATCCAAACACAGCTACTTCCCCTGGAACATTTTCCTCCGTCTTCCTGGGAACTGATATGATAATACTAGAGGCTGACAAAAATGAAACACTATTCAATTAAACCCTGTCCAGCTACGTCTTTAGTTGGGGCTTAAGCTGAAAACATCAGAGCTGAGCCAACCCATATTTAAAAGGGAACTCTGATGATTTTACACACAATACTGTTCGTCCTATGATTACAGTCCTACAAAGTCCTGGGTTAGGATCATCTGGGCTCACAGAACAGCAATCCTTAAACATACATTGCTATTGAATGGTTTTATGTTTTGAAGGAAAATATAATTGCTGTGTTTGTTTGTGCACTAGCAATATTTTTTGGTGTTATAAGTGCAGTATTTTGACAATGGAAGTTAATTGTGGTTTAGTTTCAAGAAAGAAAAACTAAACACGTGATTTTAGACGTCATTTTCAACATTGAACTGCAGCTTTTTCTGACCTTCAGCAAGTGCTTTGAGTGGCCTTAACATAACCATATGAGGGTTAATCATGTTTTAGTTACCACAAGCATATAGTGTAGGAAAACAAATACACTTTGCATTGCAACTTTGCAAAGCCCCTCAGTAATACATTTTCTTATATTGCCTCCTGTATATAAAAAAATAATCTGGGTGGCATCTTTAAATCTTGTAAAATGTATTTGTTGTTGCAAATGAGTGGAATATGAATGTAGTTTTTAGGAGACAGGAGACTTTATAACAAATTTATCACTGAAAGTCTGTGTTAAAAAGAAAGGGAGAGGCTTTATGATTGTGCGTTGACTGTTCTTTTTTTAAAATCCTTGTTTTATGAGCTCCCCCAAATTTATGAAAGTGTGATACTAAATGCCTGGAGTGCCCCTTTAATTTTCTATCTCAATACTTTATTCATTACTGTAGTATAAAAACCATGAATTTAGGTATTATTATTTAAAGCTCATGTTTATTTATGCAGAGGTTACATAAAAACCGAAACGCCCAAGAACTGCGTGAACTAAGCACATTTCTGCTCCTTTACCGATGTTTTAATAATCTCATGAGACACCGGGTTTGAGATGACAGCTCGGCTCGAGCTCCATTTATATAACATGTGAACATTTCACCAACCTTTCTTACATTCTGATGCTGCTTACTGTGTTTTTGTGTGGAAAGGAACTTAATCATATAAAGGGGTTTTAGGTTTTCTTTAATCCCCACAGTGAATAAAAGACACAGAAGACAGAATCCACATTGGTAAAAATAAGAACATTCACAATATATCTAATTTTAGCTAATGTAGACAGCAAGTGACAGAATAATACAGATAATCACTACTTATTTTCCAACAAAACATACATCTCAATAACCTGCAATAATCCATGCAGCATTTGGATGTTATTTTACCACCAATAAAAGGAGTGTGTTAGCTGTGTTAGCAAAAAAACAACTTTTCTTTCATTATAACAACCTTAGTGTTGTATTACATTCGATGTAACTCAAACACACCCAAAGTTACAAATTTCACAAGGACACTTGACCTGAAAATGAAGAAGGGAAAGTGCTTTACAACACAAAAATAATAGTAAGACATGCACACAGGAAAAGAGAAGAGAAATCAAATAAAGTTCTCAACGTAAAGCACTTGAGGCATTTGTCAAAATGGCAACAAGTACAACAGTCAGGAGGGAAAGAGTCAGATGCTACATAGTGACCTGAAGAGGTTTTCGACGTGGAGTCAGACAATCAAACCTTCTTTAAAAATCTGCAAAGTGGGCCGCAATTACCTCGACTGATCTCAGCAAGAAAAAGAGCAAAAAATATCGAGTGTTAAAGACGGCAAGGAACAATGAAATTCACATCTTTGTCCGCAGACCTCGCAGCCTAGACATTTTAATCAGGACAAGCCAGCTCTGCTTTAAAGGAAGTGACCTTCAATTTGCTTTTTAAACTTTGTGTTATATGATGTGTGAACAGTCAGGGCTCATTCCACTGCCATTTCTGTTGTCAAGCATCTGAGGACAAGCGGTGATTGTGTCTTTTTTTCTTTTTTTTTTTTGCCATTTGCATATATACAGCCAGGTACAAAGAGCTTGAGACGGGCTGAAACTTCAGTGCTCAGAACAAGAAATCAGGCCATTTGATAAGTTGTGTCAAAAACAAAAGAGCCAACATCTGAAACGAACAAGAATACAATTCAGAGGCCGCATCCTTCGAAGGAGGCAGTCGACGAAGTTGTTGCCCTTCGTTGCCTCCACAGGCCGCGAAGGCTGAACTGAAATGAGGCAGTGTGGTCTATGGAGGATTTTCCCTTTAGCGTTGCTTGTAAAGCGCGGCTCCTGTCGCCTAGCAACCTTGACAACACATAACTTTTTTTCCCAAAGACTTGGGGTCTTAAAGCCCTTGGTTTTAACAACTGTACCGTTAGCTGTTGAAATGAGCTGAAAACCAATACTAACATTTAAAAGTATAATCATGGGGCTCTCTGTCGGCGTTGTTTGCTGCCACATTATTGTCATCACTGGCGTGCAATGAATCTCGGGATAAGTTGGGCCACGAAGGATCCAACAGGTGAATCCTTTGTTGCCCAGGAAAAGAAGGCTGCATTTGAAATGGGACAGCGTAGTCGCGCCACTGTGATGCAATTCAAATGCAGCCACCGAAGGATGCAGCTCCTGAATTGGGACACGGCTAGGAAAAGAACTAGCCTGACTCCGTCTAAAGGTATCAAAATCATAAATGAGCTCTGAAAATTAAAAGTAACCTTTTATTTATTTTTTCCCCCTCCCCCTCTTCCCATACTTTTATTCCTAGTGTTACAGAGCGAGTGTGTCTACAGTGCCCTTCCTGTGAGCCAGTAAATGATTCATGGGAGCCTATAAGAGGGCGTACACTCTCCATAATATTCAGGGTAACACATCCGTGGGCATTCGTGCAGTGTGTTCTGACTGAGAACAATAGAGTGTTTGTTGATCAGAGAGTGCACAGCCTGAAGCAGCAGAAAATGTTGGCAACATGCAACTTGCAGCAGAAAATAAAACAAACATGCTGCACACAAACCACTGCATCAACAAAAAATAAAAGCAACCATTATTTGAAAAGAAAAACAGAAAAAAAAAAAAGGTGAACAGAAGGAACACTGTGCTCTTCTTCCAGTTGTACATAAACGATTTAAAACAAATATGACAAAAGATGTTAATTTCTCATCCTGGTGTGAAGTGCGTTACAATTCAAGGTGGATATCCTGTACAGTAGAGGTAAACCGATTGGTGGAAAGCTGCCAGATGACTGCACAATCACAGGCTGAGTGGGAATGTATAAAAAGCTGTACGTTAATCATGTAACATGCATGGCATATTGTATGAATTTACGCTTCAGTATCTGTGACTGTCTTCCCACAGGAACTGAAAGAAGCATCATTTCAAAGCCGTCCCGAGGCCCAGATTTTTACCTCCGGGCTTTCTGAGCAGGGGAAAATAAAACTGCGAGATGTTTCTGCTTTGTATACGTCAGGTGGTGGACACTCTGATCTGCAGCTGCTGGGATCGAATACCTCTCCAGCTCACGTCGTCCCAGAGGAAAACGGACCCGTGACCCTGCCTGTGTTCGGGCCGTCTCCTATCCGCTGAGCCACACCGGGAAGAATTTAAAATAGGGCATTTTTACATTTTGCTGATGCTCTTGTCAGCCCAGTCGACTTACAATGAGTGACAAGGTGACAACGGGACAGATGAGTATTGAGTTCTGAGTTGTAGGAAGGTGTCTGTTGCACTGTCTGGAAAACAGGGAGAGATCAGTTTCCTGATCCTGATGCAAAAGCAGTAAAAACATGTTTCCAAACATGCAGCTGACACACAAAACTGGGCTAAATTCAACAAAACAATCCCATCTCTTCTAGATAACACCTTCTCCTGGAGCTCTCAACCAAGTCACACAGTCTTTGTCAGGAGAAGGAGTTTGCTACGTTGTCATGGAGATGTTGATATGTAGGATCAGTAGCTGTAATGATTCCATCCGTAGCATTTTTACAACTTCTATTAAGTGTGCAAAAGGTTCATGTGTGACTTAGTGAAGGAAAAAGTAGTTACCACTAAATTTGCTTTAATCATTTTTCATTAAAAAAGTTTTAGGAGCTAAAGAGCTAAAATAACTCAGCTCAGATATAAAATAGCTCAGACAGTAAACGAAAAACTGCATGTCCATGTTTGTTTCTTCATCACATCTAAGAAAAAACCATGAAGGTTAGTTAAAGTGGAGAGATAATGGAGCTTTGTTAGAAACACATGATGAGACTCACTGTTTTTCTTTGTCATTTACTGTTTGAGGTTTGAGGAATGCAGAGGTGGAAAGGGAGCCTCAAACACATCTAATGGAATTACAAAAGTTCTAGATTATTTTCTCAAATGATTATTTCCAATGTCAAAAATTTACTTTGGCACTCAATCTGCTGAGTATTTCATGGTTTATTTCGTCGCTTTGTTTCTAGACTAATCAAAACTGACATCAATTTGTCTTTGTAATTTTGTTTTGTCCTAATACTGATTCTCTCAGTGCCCAGAGATTTCTTACTCTGTGAATTAATGTTTTACACAAGTTTGACCAATTGGCGACGTAAACCCCTCCATCAGAAAGTGCTAGTTCTCACCACTGGGACTTTTTTTTCCGGGAACTAATTCGAGAGCCTTGTTCCTCCTGTTGAAATAGTTTTGTTGAAAGTTAAGTTTCTAAGTTTCTTAAAAGATTTTTGGAAAAGTTCCAGCAGCAGAGAAAGGCTCGTTTTCTACACATCAAAGTTACAAATAACCATTGCTTCAAAAGCATATTTCACTGCGCAGGTTGGACCTGCTTCACATTGAAATGTAGTCAGTGAAGTGTTGCTGGAACAGTGTTTATATGTAAAAACGGTAGCAAACAAATTCAGCCCAGTCGGAGTTTTAGTCTTTTTTTTCTTTTTTTTTAACTGAAAGCTACTTTTTTCAAACTTTTGTTTTCAAGGTGGCTTTCACCTTCACACTTAAATTCAGCCCAGTTTCATCCACATGTTTTGTCCTGTAAATTATCACACGGGTGCATACACAGACATGGCCTTAAAGCAGAGTGCCTGTGTGTTATAGTAAACAGTACAATGCAGCAGGAGTTAAGACTGTGACGCTCAGCTGCAGTATATTACAGTCGCCGGGGACCCTGTGCATCAAGTCGCCTAAATTAGAAGTCTTTGAATCCTTCCAGTCCTCCCCCTCTGGGCCGTGATTCTGACCGGGACACTAATCACCGTGTCTCAGCCTTCCACAGCTACCGGCCAACCTACACACCTCGGCACTTCACTGATTATTCTTCACTGTCCTGGAACAGATGCATTCAAATGTAATGGCCTGAACCAGGAGACACGCACGCCGTGTCCGAAGACAAATGGGAAGATGTGTTCACACAGTGATACTGTTCACAAAGAGGCACAAAGCTGGACGAGAAGATGAGCGAGCGAGAGCGAGAATGTGAGAGAGAGAGAGAGAGCTTCTTCTCTTGTCTCTATACGATGAACTGCAGAGTACTGTATATTGCAGGCACAAAATGATAATAGAATACAATTAATTTCAAATGGTTTCACTGCACACATAAATCTCTCCCTCAGCGGGGTCACAAATGACTTTACTCCTTCCGTAAGGATGGGGTTTCTAATTGCACATTGCTCTATATGCTGTGATGCTCATATTGTCAATGGCACACTGTTAAAGAGCATTAGGAACTAAACTCTGCAGAATAAATACGCAAACCATCCAGACATCAAGCCAACGCCAAAACATGTCTCTTAAAATTCAATTTCACAGCATTATTTAAAAAAAAAAAAAAAAGAACTGACATCTTTAAGTTGTGTGAGTCAACACACAAGCATAACAACCAAGCCTAACCATAAAAAAGCAGATTTACACTTACATCTCTGGTACGACTGAAATCAGATTTTGTGTTTCCTTTTTCAAATGAACTTGTTTGTTGAAGCATCTTTAAACAGAGCAAAGAAAATTGAAACTGACAGAGCATCTGCCTTCAATACTCCCTCAGTCAGAGATGAAGGCCTGAATTATACTCGTTATAGATTAATTACAGCTTGACAGAAGACAGTCACGCAGAGGAAACAGAGCAAGAGAGCTCGTCAGACGTCCATGGCAACGTGACTCGTCTCAGCGGCGGCTGAAGCTCCTCTTCAACCACAGTGCTGAAAAAAAAAAAACACTTCAATTCAGCCTCTGCGATGTACAGTACAGTACAAGGCCTGCGGAAATCTGAGCCGCTGCGGTCGCTGCGAGTTGATGGATGGTCATGTCTTCTTTATGTTGTTTTCTATATTTATTTTCTTTTTCAAGCTGGTCTTTGAGCCATCCTTTTGCTAAACTCACAGAGCAGCGGATGGATCGATTAGTCAGTGCAGAGCAGAGCGCTGTGCACTACCTTCAGCTCTCAAATCCAGGAAAAAAAGACTTCATATTCAAGAAGCAGGAGATATGCTCTAGCTGTCCAGGTTGGTCAAACTTTTGTCTGATTGAGCGGCCATTGTCCGACAAACAAGTCCCTGGATTTTGGAGGCGCCCCCTCTAACCTACCAGGACTTGACAAACAACCGTCAACCAGCGTTGATATGGATATGCAGTGGTATTTGTGCAGAGTTAGATGTTTGTGCACATTAAGGGACACTCTGTCTGTCAGTGAAGAGATTCAGCTGGTCTTTGAATGATACTGATGATGACGATGACGACGACGGCGGTGATGATGATGTGGTATTTCCATGCTGGTTCAGCCAGGGTCACGACAGCTGCCACGGCGGGTTGAAGAACTTGATGGCGTGAGTCTTGGCCCACTTGGCAAACACAGATTTCTCCGTGATGAAGCGATGTCCACCGTAGGGGGCGCTCTCGTGGAGCAGATACTCCGCACACTCGTCCCGGCTGCCGGCCTCGTAGTAGTGGTAAGGGACCTTTCTGTAACCCTCCGTCCTGAAGAGGAGAGAGGAATGACAAGAAAGATTATTCAACCAGGTTTATTAAAGGGAAAAGCCTTTTGTGGCCCCAGAGTGAGCTGTGGGAAATCTGCTATGTCACAAGTTTGACAATGAAAACAATGTGTGGAAAGAATTGAGCTTATCAGACCTCTGTCGCTCGCTCCTCAACTCAGCCTGAGGCTAAATTAGCTACATTCTCTGACCAAACTGCTGGCGAGTGAGTTGCATTGTGAGTAATGGTGTCTTCTTTTGGCAAAGAAGAAGAACGTGTAGAATAAATTTAAAAAAAAAAGACAATATTTCTGGTTCTGTTGCATCGATTTGGATCCTATTTTTTTTCATTTTTTTTAAACTGTCTGTCGATGTTATAGGAGTGAAATGCTGCATCTGTGGAGAACTGTTTTAAAAGATATAACATTTAGTTTTATATCTTCAGATGCCACTTTATTCTGCTATATGTGGCTGCAAAATGGACTGTGTGTGGTCCCAGTCTGTATATGGCCAAAAGAATGTGGACTGTAATCTGACCGATACTGAATTCTTAAGAGTGACATACAGTGTGTCATGTACATATATATATATTTATATGTACATATTTACTCATTTATTCATATGCACACATATATGCACATATATTTACAAAATCCTGTGGAAAAACCTTCTGTTATAGAAGCAGATTCATTCAACACAGCAAATTTCATTGTACGATACTGTGCAATGACAACAAAGGCATTCTATTCTATTCTATTCTATATGGGTATATGATATATTGCATGCCACGTTTTTCTGCTAAAAGTAATCTATTTTGATTTGATTATATAACATACTGTATGTTGTGATAAAAAGTATCATTGATGTCTGTTGGTCCAAGCAAGACATTTTCTATACATTACAAATATGTATATGTATGTATGTATGTATGTATGTATGTATGTATGTATGTATGTATGTATGTAACAGTTTTATAATTATAATAAATATAATGATAATAGTGTAATTGTAAGCTAGATTTTAAGGCATTGCATTCTCAAACAGTTTTGGAACAAATGCCAGTATGTCCCTGGTTCCAAGTGGCTGTGGTTTTGATTGACTCAGCTTTACAAACATATAATGCAAAATAATAAGCAAAACAAATTACTAAACTATTACACTGAATATCCTTCAGGACAGTGTTCAGCAATTTGAAATGAAGCTGCCCCGGGCAAAATTCTCCACTCAGCAGGTTCTCTCATTTTAAAAGTCGCTGTTGGCAGCGAAAAAATATTCAATAAATACTCTTTTAACTAAACTGCATGTATTTGTAAGACATCACGATAAGATTAATTTCTATTCTGAGTCAAAGTGAATCTGAAAACATTCAGAAAACTGAGTTATGTAGAGCAGGAGAGGTAAAGCCTTTCTGACCTCGATTTCATTATGAGTTGCTCTGTTTCCACTTGGCATCTTAAAACCATTAAAAAGAAGAGAATGAATAAAAGCGCAGGTGCAGTAGAATAGACTCATTGTGTATTCTGCAGTTGATTTCTAATAGTGAGTGTTAGCTCTATGAGAGGATGACTAGTGTGAAACAATTTCATTGGGGGAACGAACACAGACAGAGGAGAAACAGCCATCACAACAGCCTGCCAGTGAGTCCACAGAGAGAAGGCGACTGTGGCTGTCTGCCAGCGCATGGTAATACACAGCCCAATCACTGCCTCTCCTCTCTTTGTGTCACACAGTGGTTCACACCAGTGTTCACAAATAAATTCAATTTCACCCTCTCTGCAGCACCTGTTGAAGTCCCATTACTACCCAACTGCTGAGGTCAATTCTGACTAAAGCCTCGAGCATCATCACACAAAACATCCCTTCTTCTTCTTCTTCTTTTACTGGAAACTCGGCTGCCAGCAGTACTTACTGTGACACTAAACTAACACAATATCTTCCTGTCTCACACAGGAAGGAAAGAAATAAGGGAGCGACAGGAGGGAAGAGAAGGCCGGCCCTTAACTGCCTGACTGAATCATACAGTCCTCTGTGCTGGTTAAATTATCACTCCTTTCTGCCATGTGTCTCGGGCTGTTTTTATTTCCTGCTGTGCACAGGGAACACAGAGAGGATAAAAGGCGGGATTTTCACCGTGCATTAGGTAAAAGTGTTTGATTCGGGGGATTGAGGGAGCTCAGGTTGAGCCGCGAGAACGGCGGGGAGAGAGAATGGAGAGTCCATCTGAGAGGACTCGAGACTGAGCAGCCATGCCCAGAGCGACAGCATCTTGTTTGTCATCCCTCCCATAGCCTCGCAGCCAGACAGTAACTCACTCACCCAAAAGTCAGAAAGAAGATGACAGGCCAATATACAAATAAAACTTTAAGCAGAGGAGGAATTGGGTGCTACAGCCCAGCCACCCGCAGCAACTGAGGCTATGCAGCCTGCTGGGTTTTCTAGGCAGGAAAATATAATGGTATTCACGACACAGAGAACCCAATATGGATTTCAGCATTGAAATTCAGCCATTAAATCCAAACTGAGGCACTGGAAATGTATTCCAACGGTCCACAGTTATGGGAGGCTGCGATTGGCCGGCGCCGCTATGAATGTGAATCTAGTTTTCTAAGTTTTGTGGGAATGCGTGCATTTTTCATCCCAATATGGGGAAGCGAAATGGCGGGTGGGGGTGGTGGAGGGGGTTAGTTGGTGTCTTACTTGCAGTAGGTGTCATTTATCATGCCGTAGATATGGATCTCTTTGCACATGTCCATGGCGAGGATGAGGGTGAACCAGCCGGTGCTGAGGTAGGAGCCGGACTGGATCCTGCAAATAATAAAATGTACATATATTTAGCTGTAATACTCATTTGCATAAAAATCTTTAACAATGATTTGCATTAACATAAAAACATCTACAGAGTTTCCAGAATGTTTCTCTGACCTTTGTACTTGCTGCTTGTAATGCAGTTGATCTAAGAATTTAAATTATTCTAACAGATGTTCTTATTGTACGCTGCTCTGGATAACAGCCTCAGCAAGGGATCAAAAATGTAAATGTAAATGTTTCTGTAGAACAGCAAGACAGCCCTCAGATGTATAACCATATGTCTGTCATACTGTAAGTTTTAACGAGTCATTTCCCTAATTTTAAAGACCCATTTATAATTGTGTGCATGAATACCTGAAGAGGTTGTGTGCATTGAGGAATTGTGTAAAATTCACTCTTCAGTATCTGAGAGACACTTGTTGGGTTGCTGAACAGCTCAGCGCAACCAGCCAACAGCAGTGCACATGTCGTCTCCTGTGAACGATGCAGGAACCCCGTAGACCAATCAATAACAACATGCATAATTCTTTCATCAGCATCAGACCTGCGGTGTGTGAGTTATATGACCTATCAAAGTTAGAAAAAAAAGCTTTGATCATTTTCAAATACACAACACACAGCCGAGATGCATCAAGGTTTTGCCACATCCAGAGTAACAGCGTCTGAAGTGGGTCATAAAATATACACCCCCCGCCCACGCAAGGCAGGGGGCCCCCCACACTCCCTGAGGGCCCCGCCTCTCAGCAGTGCAAAATCCTATAAGGAGCCTTAGACCTTTTACAAATTAAAGAGAGTGCACAGCATGACACTGACAATGATGTGGGGAAAAATATGACAGTGTGACACAGTATCACCATAGAGATTATGGAGGATCACAGGTGTCATGTAAATGGATATAAAAGATTCTGTGTATTGATATCTAACTGGACAATAAAACAGGAATTAATAAATTTTTTTTACAAATGATCCACTGCCAAATTGATTCAATTATTGGGTATTTCATTTATTAATATTTAAGTAGGCAATAGAAAGAAGGATTGTAAAAATAATTTATATAAATCAATATATTAATCCATCAATAATAAATCATATATCATAAATATTAATTAAACAATCAATAGATCCATCATTTAAAACAGATGACTACCTAAATAAATTATTATAAATAGGATTTGAAAATACTGTTTTCAAAAAGATAAATTGCATGGCGTCTGAAGTTCTCCATAGAAGATGGCCAAAATGAAAAAACTGGAGCCCAGAAACAGCAAACAAAAAAGAAACATAGCAACATGCATGATTTACTTTTGTCAAGTTTCCTAAAATAAATCCTGTTAGCTGTGATGCATCCGTCGTTGTATGAAGTACTATGGACAGCTCCTTCATCCCAGGCTGTTCCAGGTTCAGCACCTTGGACAGCGATCAACACAAACACTGGTTCAGAATTATCTAAATCTGTACTACCCCACATTTTTGGCTTGTGAAAAACCCTTGTCACCAGTTGCATGTGTCTACCAGCTGTTACCAGTTAAACAAGTGACTTTCTCTTTTTGTTTTATGTCAACAATTTTCAGAGGTAAAATCCATGAATTCACCAGAAAAAAGGAAAGGTTAGAGAGAATCTGAATAAGCATAATTTGGTGTAGAATAAATATATTTTCTCTGTCCTCACATCCAATTAATCATCCCTTGTCCCCCACGGGGACCCTAAACCACAGTTACGAATAATCTCAATGATTTACTTGTACAGGAAAGCAAGAGGATGATATAAAACATAGGCTGATCGACTACAGTACAAGTTTGTAGATCAGTAAATGTCAGTTCACCATCACCTTGGAGAAGTCTACAAACAGGTACAGCCAGTTCATATTAACGTGAGCAATGCTGGCAAATGAAACCACATAGCAAAGAACTGGGCACTGATTAAAACCTGATCAAAGCTTTCCATAAGCTCTAAATGAGCTCATTAAGAATACTTAATTTCCAGTTTTGTGGTAAACATATTTTTAGTTTGTTGTGAATCACAAATAATTAACAGTAAAACTCCAATCAAACTGTTGTGCTGTGAAAGAAGCTGGCATACAATTGATGCAGGTTTGAATGATAACTAGAGGTTAATCTCCCAGACTATTCAAGTCTTTGTCCAGCCTGTTCATTGTGAGCTATTCTCATCAATGAGGAGAATCTATTTTACATTTCTCTCACATAGCACAACTTCTTGCCATTTGTCAAATGTCCATTAATGACAGTTTTTCAAATGATATACAATTATGAATTATGATTACCAGAAATTATGTAGATAGATATTATTAAAGATAGAATGACAGCGGGATGGAGAGCTGGCTGGGGAGAGGAGAAACAAAGACTAGGCCAGAACCTGTAGTATATGGCTGGACCATGTATGGTCAATGTACAACATTGAAGATGTAGTTGTTGTATTTATTCTTTAAACATATATATTGAGCTATTTTATTCTATTTTTATTTTGTTATTCATTGTTTTTATTATGTTTTTTTTATTTTACTCTGCTATTTGTTGGGCTTATTTTTCTATTAGTGTTATTGAGCTATTTCATTTATTTCTATATTTGTTGTGTTTAGTCTTCTATAATAGATATTGAGGTATATTCTGTTTTATTTTGTTATTCGTTGTGTTGTTTTTATTTTGTACCCAGCTGCTATAACACAAGAATTTCCCAATCTACCATTTATCTTTCCATCTATCTATCCATCTATTCAACTACAGACTATAGTTGTCTGTTTCAACAACTGACATCATTACATCCTATTTGCATTCTGCCCAGTGTCAGTTGGTTTCAGCTCTTTATCTGTTTGCTTCTCTCCTACTCTCTGTGTGTATTTAGTATGTTAATTCAGCTCAATGAAGCTGTTTTACATGTTTGCTCATTTACATGTTTTTCTGTGTCTGTTGTCAGACACTGGTACAAGTTTGAAATGGTGACTGAAACATTAAGCGTCTGTCCTGGTAACAGACCGCTGCTCTGCCTCTCTGCGCCAATTCATTTTGAAAGCGCAACAGCCAATGGGGAGACTCCAACTCAGTCATATGACATTTGGCTGACCAATGGTGGAGTTATGATCACTCAGTTAGTCCGCGAGTCAGTCAGTCAGTAACAGACATTCGCGATAACAGGGCTGGTCCTGCTGTTGTGGTGCAGCTAAAAAGAAAGGGGCCTACTGAAGGCAAACTGCAAAAGACCTCACAGATTTGTATTACAGTGCTGTGTCCAAAATGTTGCATTTGGGTTTAAAATTCTGACCTTTAATTAAAGTGACCTCATAAGGCCAACAGCTGTGATTTGTCATGTGTGCAGCAGGTTCTGAGTAAAACTGAGTGTGGAAGTAACATGCTTTTTAACCTTTCATTACTTTTAATTTGGTTTGATATATTTATGGATCTACAAAACACATTGTTTTTGTCATATGGGATGATTGAAACATGGTCCCACAATGTTTAAAACCAAGACAGACAAAAAACATTGAAGCTTAAACTTATGAAGACCATTGGCTAAATATTGTATTCACTGGGTTCACAAACAGCAGACCGTACCAAACACACAAAGGGACGCTGCAGTGGCCTCCTTAAATATATTCCAGAGGTGCTGCAAAATTTTATGCAAACAAATGCATCATTAAATGCAAGGGGGTCACACTGTAACACTGGAGAAACATTACCATACTGTAGGTTCCACATTTTTACAATTCACGGGTTACTTGTGCCGGCAAACATTGAGCAGGTGGAGGATGCAGCTTCTTGTCCAAGGACACCTGGACACGACAAAGATGTTCAGCTGTTCTATGGGTAAATGAACCTGTAAATTTTCCTCTACCGCTCTGCATTCTTTAGAGATCAGTCAAACATTGTGAGTGATACTCGTGACATCTGTGTCCTTGTTCCCAGAGCTGACGAAGTCTGAGTTTCTGAATGTGGAGCATGTATTGTGAGTTCAGCTGTGTTTTTTCTTCAGTTATTCAGAAATTAACTTCTCCATGCTCCTGCTGATTAACAAGTGAAATGTGGCATGCGCTCATGTGTAGCTGAAGACTTGACCTACTGTAGCTGCCATCACTGAAGACATTTAAAATAGCTGGATCATGATTGAACTACTGGATACAGTGTTGCTGCCAAGATTTTTAAAGTCCAACCCGGCCAAACAACCCCCACTCCACCAGAAGTACACATCATTTTGACCAGATACCTTTTTCTTTTTTTTTTTTAAATAAAAAAAGGATAGCTCCTGTAATATGTTTTTTCTTGGCTTAGTCATATTTAAAAGCAGCTATAATAGCTCATTGAAAATGATCACTAAACTCTCCAGTTCCTATATGAAGCATTAAAGCATCTTTCACCTCATTGTTTTGGTTTTCTGGCTGCTGCTCTCATAATGTTGTGTTCCTCCAAAAACCCACTGTACACTTGCACCAAATGTCAGACAGACACAGTTAGTACCTGATGACCACATTGGAACGTTTGGCCGCTAAAGAGCCAGACATTTCCTTCAGGAAAAACTACACAGGTAATAAGGAGAGTTACTGCTGAACTTAGATTCATCTGGTGGCCACAAACATGACCTCAAATCAATGCTAATGTTGCTCTGTGTCTACCAGATGTGAAAATGTGCACCTCTTTCCGAGAACTTTACTATATCAAACAATACATCATGATATCAACTTAAAGGGGCTATTTATATGTTTTGTTATTGCTACATAGTTAATGTTAGAATTAACAGCTGATTTCTTACCAGTCTAGAAGAAATGTTGCGAGTTCAGCATCAAACTTTATTTCTTTTCTCATCAAGAGCTGTCTCCAGAGGTGGAAAGCAACTTCAGTGTTAACTCTTGTCTCTATCAACTCTTTTCTTCCACTGAAGTTAGCGTGCTAACCAGCTAGCCCTGGCCTGTCTTGTATCTTTCGGATAGTGACTCACTGTAACCTCCAATCGGCCCTGAACACACACGCTGCTCAGAGGACGTATAATAAACTCTTATCTTGTAAAAAAAAATGCAACAATGTTTGAAGCTCTTGTCAAGTGACAATCACCACTACCCACTCCCGTCAAGAAACCCCATTTGGCGGCAAGGAAAACTTGCATATAGCCCCTTTAAGGTAATAATAAGTAATTTAAGTGTAGTGTTTACAGTATGTTTCCAAGTGGACTTTATAAAAAAAAAATCCAATACATATATATAATAGTCAATCACACAATGCAAACTGCACAACAGCAGAATAAAACATTTCAAGACTCAAATACTGAAAACATGACCTCATAGCTATGACACTAACTGTCTATAGAACTAGAAGAAGTAAGAAAACAACATGTTTCCGTCCAATCTTATTCCTTCAATGGCTAAGTAAATACACACTCCAAACGCTCAAATGTGACCACACAATGCCACTGCAGACACAAGCTGAAATTAATTTAGAAACCAATTAGCAGACTAAACTTAATTTTTTTAGAGTCTCAGACATCATTACTGTAAAATGTGTGTTTAAGGCCACAATTGTATTTTGGCTTTTGAGTTTGTATAGCCCAACAAACTTACACATACACACGGACACTGGGGTTGTGGGGAGGTGAAATTACAAAAAATGCAATTTGTTGAAATAAGGGAGTGGAGGAGCACAGACGGGAAATGGCACATTATCACTGATACACAGCTCGGCAGCTCTCAGCTGTCAGAGCTGTCAACACATCACTATTACCCTGCATTATTCATTAGCCATTTGCCACTCTAGCAGTAGACATACAGGCTCTCACACACAAACACAAGCACACATTCATACTTTCACACACATACACCACGTCCCCGGTCGAGAGCTGAATGTCCTGAAGCAAAAAAAAAAAAAAAAAAGCTTGCTGGAATAAATAAAAGTGGGTGGGATCTGCTGACCTGATAACTAACGTTTCAAAGCAGGAAGTGGAGACACGGCGAGGCCGACTGATAGAAGTCGAGGTCTAAAGCAGGCAATGTGTTTACCTATGACAATTATAATGGGACAACTTTGTAGAAAGGATGCTGTTATTGCATGGCCAATAAAAAAAGAGATAAGGCATAGTGTGAAGCTGCTTTGGCAGACGACAAATAACATCCAGAGCCTGAGGACAGAGGGAATGCAATTTGCTTGTTTTGTTAAAGCAGAAAAACACAGCCTTTTACTCAAAGACAGCAGACAAAGGTGTCATGAGGTCTGGCTCGACGCTGCCTGGCTTTTTACCGAGTCTCTTTTAGTCCCCACTGCCACAGTTTACTTGAAAATGAAACAAAATAAATTGTGTTTGGGCATGAACAAAGCTGGATAAAAAAGACAAAAATGAGAGAACACACGTAAAAAGCTTGGTTAAATCCTTTTTTTTTTTGTCTCTCCAACCCAAACCTGAGACAAGTGAGGCAGGAGTGATTGGGAATGACATGCTAGGACGCTGCGATACTACAGGCATTGGGAAATGACGGGTGTTTGAGAAATGAAGTCAGACACTCTGAACGGGGTCTAAGTAAATAATCCCCTAAGTCTGACTGAGCTGGAGCTTGTTGTGCTTTACCTGCCGAGCGCCAGAGGCAACGGAGTGGTGGAGAACTGCCCAGGATCAGTGAGAGACTCCTCTACCACCGAATCTGTTCAATAATTTGCACTTGACATTCACATCAGGGGAGCTGTCCATGTGTGTGAGAAAATCCGCACTGACGACCGGTTTAGTCGAACTGTGCTTTATAATGCCTCTGCAGCTGCACAAATATGATACGACACCTGTCAAAAACACTTAGTGGAATATAACTCAGCTCCATTGTGATAAGTTGATCCTCCCTCTGCCAGGGAAATCATCTTGACTGTGATGAACTGCTTTACGTCAGACAAAAGTAAATGATAAAATAATATTAGATAAATGCAAATATTGCTATAATCACAGCCTGAATGTCACGGTTTCTCTGCATGTTCAGAGGAGCACCTGGTGCCATCATGCACCGATCAGCTTGAATGTTGATCTAAACTATTAAAAACTGATGGTTGTACTTGTCAGTTTATAAATCGTGACTATGGACTGAAAAGAATGGTTTAATATTTTCATGCTTATTTGCTTTCTAAGAGTTAGCACAGATAACAGGATCCACTCTGACATCTGTACGCTAAATCTGAAGCCACTGCCAGCTGCTTAGCTTAGCTTAGCCTGGAAACAAGGGGAACCTGCTAGCCTGGCACTCTTCAACAGTAACTACATCTGCCTTCCAGCACCTCTAAAGCTCAGTAATGAACATGTATGTCTTTGTTTAAAAACAAATAAGTATCTTTCCAAAAAAAAAGAAGTTAAACTAGGCTAAATTGCTAAGTTTCATCTTGTATGCTGCACGCCTTTCAATCCTGCAGGTTTGGCTTGATTCTTATCCTCCTATACGTTATCAATGTGGTATGATAAATGACTACTATTACTATCAATTCTCCCTTGTGAAAAGGTATTGGAATGAACCTTAGATGAATTTGTAAAAGTGCCCCCCCCATCAGTACGTATTGTGGTTGTGAGTGGCCAGCAAGGACTTAAATTTGAGTAAACTGAGATTAATTTGCTTGTGTGTGTGTTGGTGTGTGTGTGTGTGTGTGTGTGTGTGTGTGTTTGTCTTGATTGGTTGTCTGTTTTGTTTTGTATATGTGTTCATGCCGGGACAGCACTATAAGAAAGGTGTGCATTTAATTTGGCCATGTGTGTATCTTGCTCTCCCGACATGTTCTGCCATGTTTCTCAAAATAAAGACAAAAAAAAAAGAAAAAAGAACTAATCCTTTAAAGTGAACAGATTTAGTTGAAGGTGAATTTCTTGTTTTTTCCTTTTAAACAGTATTATACTTACAGCAGCACTAATCAATATATTTTAGATTAGCAATGGATCAAACCCACAGAGATTTATCACTCAGCCGTTCCCCCTGGGTCTTGGGAGCGTTTCGGCATGTTAACCATAACACCAGCATAATAACCCACTGACAATTAACACCACAGTCTCAAGTTCCACTATGAAGCTTTAAAGCATCTGTCAACTCATTTTTTTTTTACTTTCAGACGTGTAATTTTGCTCTTTTGATTCCCCGTCACCGCTGTGATCAGAAGCAGCAGCCAGTTGTTTTCAGGGGAAAAAAAAAAAAAAACCCTCTAATAAACTCACCACAGCAACAAGCAGCAAACAAAGTTGTAGAGCAGCTGGAGAACACACTGGAGCACGGAGCAGCTAAAGAGCCAGATATTTCTCTCAGACTCTCTTCAGTTCAGTTTCAGTTTCAGAGCGAATATTAGACTTAATTGTTCCTTTATCGAAAGCTTTTGTGTTTTTGATACTCTACTTTTTTTTTTTTTTTAATGATTTGCCTTCTCAGCGTTTGTTTGATGTTTTAAAGTGAAACCACAGAACATCACAACACTGGGCTGTATCTGGCTGAAAGGTTATTTATCTAGGTTTCATATAACCGCTGTTTGAATAACATTTTAATGACTACAGTCTCACAGTAAAGACCTCTTCTTCAAGCAGCCAGCAACTAGGAAAATAATGATGTCACAAACAATTAATTTCCTTAAATCTTAACCCTTTCTAACAGAACTGTATTTGTGTGTTTTATTTATTTAAAAGCTGCTGTGAATCTGTATCATTGATTTGTAAAGAAAAAAAAAAAGACAGACCAGTGTGTAGGATTCAGGGGGATCTTTTGGCAGAAATGGAATATAAAACATTCATGTAATGTTGTGTAATCACTTGAAACTAATAAGGGTTGTGTTTTCGTTAGCTTAGAATAAGCCTCTGTTAATCAACGTAGGGAGCAGGTCCTCTTCCCCGGACCCCACCATGTTGCACCTCCATGTTTCTACTGTAGCCCAGAACAGACAAACCAGGGCTTTGTGTGTTTTATGTTACCTGAGGGCCGCCGTACGCTCTCATACACGCTTGGAAAGGGAGGAGGGAGGGGAGGGGTATTCAGTTCACTCCAATCTGCAACCTCACCTGGAGATGCCACTGAATAACACGCCGGTCCTTTTATCCAGACGTCTAGACATCTTTTGACTTGCAAATCAGCAAACTGGTGCTTGCTCAGAATTTCTAATGGTTACCTCTTGCTCTGTTGTCTTTTTGAAGGTGCCATTTTATATATCATCATTATTATTATGATCATTGTGATGGTGCTAAAGAGCAGCATCAGTGCAGTACCTCTTGTTCTTTCAGCCATGTCGGCTTGTGCTTTATGTGGAGTGACCCCGGCCCTCCACCACATCCATCCTCCATCAAGATACTTTATACGCAGTCTCGTGAGAGCGTTTCATCAGACCAAACCCACGTTTCCTGCGTCTCTTAGAAGAGGGTGGACATTATATCAACCATCTCTCTCTCTTGATCTCCTCTTCTCTCTTCTCTTCTGCTTCAAAGAAACTGCCCCTCGAGCAGAGCTTCTGTTGTAAATTGTCCGGGTTTGCACAAGTACCATCTAACCACTGCAAACAAACAATGTTATTTTGAAGAAGGGTTGTCTCCACTAGATGCACAGTTTTTAAAATTGATCTGAGTGCCAGCAGACTCGCCTATAACGCCTCCGTGCCTCCCTTTCTTCATCCACATATGCTATTTTCTTCTGCGGGCAGAATGCAGCCTGGTGCAAAGGATTGTTTGTTATTAATTGATTACTTCATACAACAATAGGGCACAAGACAAGTTGGTGTGTTTGCCCGTGGGCGAGTTCTGCGTAGAACAACAACACAACGTGTGTCTTCCTGTGTCCTCAACCAGCCGAGGAGCCTCTGGGACAAAACAGTGACAAAATCCCGAGCAGAGCCGCGGGGTTGAGAACAGGCTTGCTGAGGCGTTTCTTAATTCTGCCAGGAGGCAATATGAAGCGTCGGGGGTGACCTCGACAACCTGCATTATGAAAAAGACGATTTGCTTTCCTCAAGTCTGGTTTTGTTTACTTTTGCACCAGACAATTATTCACCAGGAAGAGGACATTAGCCCTTAAGCAAAAGACGCCTGTTGATACCAAATGCTTCATCTTCTTTTGAACGATTTCAGGCCAGAGAGAAACTTGCTGTTTACTGGTTTGAGCTGCTTTTGTCCTGCCTTCGTTGATCTGAATGAGGTGGACAAAATAATAGGACCACCTGGTAATGCAATCCAGTTGAACAGGAACACAGACTACATCCCCCACAATGATCATACAGCTGAATAAGCACATCTTCTCGGGAGACTGGAAATGGCTCACATGAAATATAGTTACGTTTAAAAAGTGAATATAATATGAAATATAGACGCTGTATTGACTGTATGTTGTACTAGGGCTGAGCAATAAACCAAACTGATCAAATCACTGGCATTCTGAATCTGAACTAAATGTACTCATCACAGTTTAATTGATAAATACGACAAACAAATCAAAAATAAGCAGTGACATGAGAAGCAGTATAACACCCTCCAGCCCTGCACCACCTCTGTCTTTCTACGTGAGAAAAGGAAGCTTTTCTGGCAGTGTTGTGAATCCTTGAATATCTTTTTCAAAGCCTTGATGAAATTTCGTTATTATAGTATTTTATTCAAAACACAAAATGTTTTGCTGCTTTTTCTGTAAAATATTCATGTGGCACTGATTACAGACAAGATCCACTGTTTGTCTCCATTTGAAAAAAGTGGCCACTTTCAACCTCAAGTTCACAGTTATGAATTCCTTGTTTTGTTTAGATTCAATTTTCTGATTTTATTTAGCAAGTTGCATTTCCAGGGAACAAACAGCACACTAGCTATTGTATGGTTTATTTTCTTTTCTTCTCTTCAATATACTTTTAATGTTTTTATGGATGAAGTAGTTGGTTTGCTCCTCTCAAGCTGAATGGTTTTGCTGTTAGTTTGCTCAGACTTCATTGCACTGGGTCGACCACATAATGCAGATTACTCAGCAGGGTTTTTACCAGCCCAGTTTAGCTTCTGGTGAAATAATATGTAAGAAGCATCTGAGTACAAGACAAATGTCCTGTTTTGACATTTTCTGAATTTGCTTCTGCTCCACATGCAACATTCTGCAACACTTCTGGTGCAACTTTATTGGACTCTAGTTGTAGTTTTTCCTTTCAGGGAGTGTTCTATGTAAATTTTAAACTGCTGAATCTTTTCCACGGAGCACAGCAGAACCTAAATGCATCCACTTCACAGAAACACATCATGGTTTTAAATGGTTAAATGTAAACCCAGACAAACTAAAGGAACGCAGAGCAGCTCCTGCAATCACAACATCGACACACAACACAATAGAGGACGACTGATATTGGATTTTTGGGGCCGATGCCGATACTGATATTAGGGAGTTAAAAAATTCTGATATCGATATATCGGCTGATATATATATATATATATATATATCATCTGAAAAAGATATGTAATGAAAGCAGGATATTTTATAGTTTAACAATAAACTTTATTGTCCAAAATGACAAACTGTCCAAATTTCAGTGTAATGAAACGGTAAACTTCACTAGGAATTAAATAGAATAAATATAAAAATAAATAACTATTTATATATTTAACTTGAATGAAAACAAAGGATCAAATATACATAAAATGCTGCCTGTATAACTTGACCTGAGCATTTCCACTGCATTATTGCTTCTTAGTAAAAGTATTCATATCAGCGCATATTGGAGAATATATGCACCGATACCAATATGTCTGTGACAGGCCAATATCAAAATCAGCCGACAAATAAATCGGTCAGGCTCTTCAACACAATACACTTTTTCAAGCTACTGGAGGACCCAGCATGTACCAGCTGAACACACACACACACACACACTACATTATTTATAGAGAGATACAATTTCCCAATCAACACAAGTGTGAATACTTAAACTGATTAAATCCAGCTGAAACAGGAAAGGAGCTACACAGATGAACCAAGAGGCAACAGAAAAGAAGAACTACAGAGGAATTACATGAATTATATTTTAAGTTTGTGTCTGCACCTCTTAATGACATTAAAACATATGGCTGATATTCTATAATTTCCTCACTGTCCACAAACCCAGTGAAAAACCCTTATTCCTCTGCGCCATGGAGCGCCATTGTTATAGAAATACTAAAAACACATCACTGAGTCACACTGTTGAGCTGTGTGACATGTCTTTTCAATACTATGAACATTGGCACTGTAGCTTCATTTGAGTCAATCCCACGTACACCTTCTTGCTGCTGGAAATACCCACTTGAGCCCCAAAAGTGAGTTAATCTGCTGCTGAAAATAGTCCCCAGCGAATGCACTATTTTCCTGCTGTTTTAAGACTTGCTAAAAACCACAGCGCACAGCTCTTTTAGGACGTCACTGAGCCTTTCTCAGAAATGAAAGAGAATATTTGTGAGCAGTTATTAAATATTTACTTTTTTAAGAAGGAACAAATGGGTTTGGGGCTTAGTAACAGACAAACTAAGGAAGTCCAGTATTGAGAGGTTATTTTTATTGTAGTTTCCAGGCTTCACTGCACACTTAGTTTCCAGTGCACATACAGTATCCCCAGCCCCTGTTGAATATATGTATATTGAGCTCAGTGTGCCAGGTTGAATCAAAAACCTCCTGAAAGTCTCTAAAAACATACCAAATTTTTCTGTTTTTCCGTTTTGTGAATAGTTTTTAGTTTTCAGAACACATGGGGGAAAATGAGGTCTGGAGTTTTTGTTTTGGTAAAAGGTCTAAAGGCTCTGTGGTCAGAAGGTCACTGCTTTGAAATTTGATCAGCCTCCCTCAGGCTGCTATAAAAACAAATGCCTCTGTAATTATTATGGCCAAATCGGTCTGTATTTTGGAAATGAAGGAATGAGGTTATTATCTTGAGAGCTTTGGGAAATCCATCCATCCATCCGTCCATCAATCAATCCATCCGTCCATCCATCAGAGCAGGGCTGTCTGTTTGCATCTCTACATACACAACAGGATTTCACAGTCTATAGAGGAACTGCACAGGCTTATTTCAGTTCCTGTTTGTGTCATTGTTTGTCTTTGACCATGTTTAAGTGAATGGACCATGGTCAAGGTTTTGTTGGAGGGTGTTGACACACATTTTAAAAGTATCCTTCCAAGCTGCATTGCTGTATTGTGAATAGTTCGGTTGCCCTAAGTCTTTTATTGCCTTTATTCAACAAAAAAAAAAAAATCCTTAAAGGAAGTTTGTTCAATTGCTTTCTCTATTTTGTCTTCTGATATGTAATCCATTCCTTTCCTGGAGATTAGTCATTTGTACTTTAGTCCTTTAGGGCCTGATGATATTGGATTTTAATCCCCTTGGGGATCTCTTTGTTCCTGCTTCAATATTCTTTTCTGTTTTTTAAATTCTTTTTCTCCAGTGGCCTTTTTTTCACTATTTCCTGTTCACACTCAATGTCCTCTCCTCTGTTTTTATCCCCTCTGTCCACAATTTCTCCCTCTGACCCTTTCAACTCTGTTCTTCCTCCCCTCTCGCTCTCTTCATCCCTCTCTCTGCTGTACTGTCTGTTCTGACCCTCTGTTCCCTGCCTTCTCCCCTCCCCTCGGGTAAATGGCCTCGTTGTCCTCCTAAAGCAGATGCCGATACGAGCGCAGTGAGAGGACAGAGGGCAAAGAGCTGGTAAAAATGGACAGAGAGGCTCTGAACTCCCCGTGTGGAGGCTGATGCCCCAGCAAACAGCCAACAGTCGTGACACTGCACTCACATTTTGCACAGAGGATTTTGTGATGTGAAGTATCCTGAATAATCCCGGGCACAGTGAGCTCACTGCCACCGCAGTCAAATTGTGCTCCATTTTAGTGATGATGGAGACCAGGAGGGAGAGGACAGAGGGCTCAGTGCCGACACAACCATGACACAATGAAAATACCAAAGTCGAGTAGGAATTTATTCCCTGAAGTGTCCCAGAAAAATGTCAGAGCTTCAAAGCGTGCTGCTGCTGCTGCCACTGATGATACATTTATTCAGCTACACTATCATCATTACTCAGCCATTTCTGAAGTGAGATCCCACTTAGATTGTTAAGTACAATGTCTGCCTATTTGGGTTGGGAAATGTCATAATTATCAGCTCTGAAAACAAACTTTTTAGACACTTTTAAAGGTTGACATTTTAGGCTAAAATACAAATGAGTCTAACAGTAAAATATGCCACATTAACACTTCTGCAGCAAAAAAAAGGAAAGCGTCAGATTGAGAATGGCTAAGGGCCACGAGTCTGGAAACAGTCTGGATTCTGTTAGTCTGGTAATTTCGGATATTTTTTGGTCACTTTTTGAAGGTGCTTCATGCCGCATCATCTTCATCTACATATTCAACTTCATTACTATCCCAGAGGAAATTAGGTTTGCATGCAGGAGTGATCACACTTATAACAATGAACAGAAACAATCAATTGTAAAGGACGTTAAAGCAATAAATACACAGTGTAAAAAATATTTTAAAAATCGAAATATACCACTGAAAAATAAAAGCAGCAACAGATCGAGCCAATAATAAAAACTCTATACCTCCTGGCCAATCCAGTGTTCATGCATAATTATTCGACATGTTTACAGTTAAGGTCAAGTTGCACATGGACTCCAGATCTCTGAACCACCACCCACATCGCCCATTTGTTCCACAACACCCCCCTAAACTAGCCACTCTGCTTCATCCACGGCTACAAGTACAGACTGCTGTTGTTGACTCACAGAAATGTCACCTCTAAAACCTGCATATTTCCTCAACTGTCTAAAAACGATGTTATAGATACATCGCTCACTACTGAACAACCCTGCCCCCACGCTCCAATAATAGAGAACCACAATGAAAATTCAGTCTTATTATCAAGGCTAGCCTGAAGTTGCCACTGGCTTTTGTCCGAGCACATTAATCTGGACCAAAGCTCACGACTTGACAAGTGACTTTAGATTTTTCACTTATCCAGTAATGAGCTGTTTTTATTTCACTTCCTGGACTGGAGCTTATACTGACTGAAACAAGGGCCCTTCAAACACGTGCATATCGGTGTGATCATTACTTGGAACAATGATATATCTAATATATTATTGTGATCATCCATGGAGAAAGCATGCATGTGATGTCAGTATTGTATATTGTCTAATTATATGTGACTCTTTATTATAATTAGCAAATCAGTTCAGATTTGAAATGACTGATTCTGACGGGACAATGATCATGATCACATAACTGCTGTTGTTTGTTTGTCTCCCATAAACCATTTGTTTACTATAATAGTGCTTGAGGCTTCAAAATGTGCCTAATGTTCAGTTTCTCTTCAAATGTTGTGGAAGAATGAGAAGAGAAGATATTCATGGCTTTATTTACTCCTGTGAATCTTTATACAAATCTAAAATCTGCGACCGGGGAGGAGGAGGGCAGCTGCATCTCATTTTTTGACACATGGATCCCTGCAGGCTCTCTGTGCTGTTAGCACGAACCAGGCGACTGTGTCCAGAGACACACTGCATGTGGAGAACATCTATCATCCTAACTTGCTCTGCACTCACAGCACTTGTCCCCTGTCGCATTTACACAAAAAAAAACACAAACACCCAAATGACCGACCAGATGGTGCTAAATAGGAAAATCTAAAAAAAAAACAAACAAAACAAAACAAAACAAAGCACAAACAAAGCACCCCCTCCTCCTGACATGCACCGAGCTCACGGCGAGGGGTTTCCACTGATCTCCCCATCTCCGCCCGGGAACCAGCACTTTAATAATTCTCTCAGAGCAGAAGAAGGCATCTGATGCTTTTATGCCCACCACCACCCCAGCAGTTTTCTCTCATTAATTTCACAGCACCCCAGTGAGTCTGAGGCGAATGCATGAGGAGAAGACAACACACTAACATCTTAATCTGTTGGGTTTTTTTTTTGTAGGTGTAAGGTGAATTTGTCTGAGCTGTTTATTTTACAACGTTTCTCCCTCTAAGTCCCACAGCAAAATAAATGCATGATTATGTGTTATGTCTCTTGAATGACATTAAACCCTTGTTATAATTCATAAATCAGAGCCATTCAGTATTAGATTAAATTCATTACAGTGCTGCATATGGCTCTGATAATGAATCATAATTAACTCCCTGACTATTCCCTAAAATAGACAGGTGTGAGGTGTCTTTAGCTTTGATGAAAAGATCTAAAGACTGACAAATTCAATGGCAAATTTTGACATGATAAAAAAAAAAAACTATTTTTCTACAGCCCCAGGGAGAAGATAATGTTTCTAACCATAGGAGAAAAATATGCGTGTGATTTGTAATATCGTTTCTATTTATTCTTTTAATTGAGTTCAACTGATTGCGCTCAAATGCCTCAAAAGTGAGTCAAAGTCAAAAGCAGTCTGCCTGCACTGATAGCTGTTTCACACAATTACCACCCACAGATAATTTCCCTGTTTCAGTCACACTCCAACTAAAACTTCAAAGCAAATTTCTCTCCTGTTTCGTCTGAAACAACTGGGCAGATATTTCAAACTGATTATATAACCTTGTCTCTCATTTTAGAAGACAAAGCCAGATTAGTCAACTCGAGCTGAGCGGAGAATCAAAGTGTAACACACACGCTAAGCATATTTTCCGTTACATTTTTGGGCATTTAGCTGACGCGCTAATCCTCTGCGACGTACAATGAGTGGCACAGCACATTCCTACTTGGGTTCAACTCATTTTAGTATTTTTTACTTTTCAGTAGCTCATGCTGTGTGCCAATACTCTGAGTATTTTCAGTATTCACTGTCTGCCCTAAATCTTCTCATTGTCTTACTGGAAGAAAAGCTCTGAAACAACATTCAGACCACAAGGTGACAATTTATCTGATCCAGCCTTTGAAGAGGGTTACATATTAGCATGCTAACATTCTCACAATGACAATGCTAACATGCTAAAGTCTAGCAGGTTTAATGTTTACCATATTCGCCATTTCAGTTTAGCTTGTTAGCATGCTAACATTTGTGATTTCACACACCCTCTGACTCTACAACAAAACGTGTCTTCTGAGTGTATGCGTACCTAGAGGTATGTAACTATGGGGTTACCAGGAGGGTAACTGCCTCCGCCCATCTCAGACACAGATCAGTATTAGTAACAGGTGAAAGGAGTCTCTTGCGCTCCAGCACCTCCACTAATGGAGATCGGTGCTCTCAAAGTAGGACAGGATACAAATCGTTGGATGGGCCACCTCAGAACGACCGAACACAAATGAAATACTCGTGCCCATGAATCACTTTAGCAGTTTAATGATCAGGTATAAACGACTTTGTCGGGTTCAGCCATTCTGAAGTGGCCCATTGAAGTATCAGTAACCTGCCATCTAACTCCTTCTAAGACAGCGAATAAATGAGAGCGAATAATAAATGAGTGAATAAACACCCAAAATGTCAAAGTGACAGAAGGTTACTGACAGAAGTTATTTTAATGTAATTATTGAATTTCAAATTGGAATTCTTTGCACTACTAATTACTGAAAATCACCAAAGTAGTTAGAATCCATGCTCAGTGGAACAAGTACATCTGAACCAAATTTCATGACACTCGATCTAACAGCTGACATATGAGAGAGAGATCTCGTTGAGATATTTCAGTCTGGACCAAAGTGGTGGACCGACCGACAGACTGACACAGTCCTTCCTAGAGCTACACCGCTAAAAATCAAATCCACTGCAGACTTTATTTAGCTGTGTCATATAAGGACGCTTATATCTGCAGCAGATGACACTCACTTTCTGAAAAATGTAATAAACAGCCATTATTCTGATATTTTATTCTAAAAAACTGAACGAGACAGTAACTGATCATAAGGGGAACAAGTGTCAGACTCACAACTATCCAACATGAGTGCCACTCATGGGCTGGTAATGAGTAGGCTATGTTCTCTGGTGTCATGGAGACAGGCCACCTGTCAACCAGAAACCATCCCACAGCCCGCCTGTCACCTATCAACAACCACTTTGACTTCTGGGGCAGGAGATTGAAACACAGACAGACATGAATGGCAGGTTTGAATTTTAATTTTCTCTGAGAGAAATGAGAAAGAGCTGCAACACCAATAACAAAAGGAATTTTAAAATGCCTTCACTGCTGCACCAAACCTAAACTGAATGTGAAGTACCACATGCTGGTTAAATATTGGAATTACTTGGTTTTTCATTTTCCAATTCTTGGACGGTAAAGCTCAATAATAACATTGATTCTTGTATCTCGCAGTGAATTCCCAAAGTCAGTCTTCAGTATCGTAAGTGCTGTTCTGCCGTTGTTATTTCTGCTCTTACCTTTAACAGTAAAAGTGGCTTAAAAAGCAGCAGAAACTGAACGTGAACTGGTGTCTGACATTGCATTTGTTTTTTGATAGACTGTCTGATAACCTGAGAGCAAAACATTACAGCTCCAGTTCATCTTGAATTCAAGCTACAACTTCTGCTTCTTCAGCGTCTGCAGCTTGATAAAACAACTAACCTGAGAGAAGTCGAAAAATGCTGAAATAAACTGAGCAGAAATAAATCAACAACTTTGATGATTAATCATTCAAGTAGCTTGTGAAGCAATACAACTAAGAGTCTCTACCCCATGCTCTCTGAGGCTGTACATATGCACTGTTGCTTTGAGCTAAATGCTAACATCAACATGCTAACAGGTTGAAGCTCTAATTCAAGTCGGCTGCTATATACGTTGTTACTCACTTCAGCACTGAGAGATTGAGTTTTAAATGTCATTCATGCAACAGTTTTCTGGAGTTCATAGAACAATATATTGATAAAGAAACCTCATGGTTTATAAGCCTATTAGCTCCACTTATCAAAGCTCTGACAAACAGCCCCGAGTGAAAGAATCCCATCATTATCCAAGACCCAGCCAAGACCTTAACTCACTTCACAGGAATAAACAGTGTTTGTTTTGCTGAAAGAGAAGAGTCGGATTTATGCATTATTCAAAGTGAGTATAAAGTGTCTTGGAAAATGAAAGCCTCATGCAGGGTGAGATGTTTATCTTAACCCATTTTAGTCAGCAGCATAAGGAATAGGCATTACTACATAACACCTGACAGTCTTTGCCCTCGAGCGGAAGCAAAGCATCAACCGAGTGCCACGTTGGTCTCACCTGTCTGCTCATTCATCCTTTCAATTGTGCACACGTGTTCTTATTTTGCTGATATTTCTGCATGCCTTTCCTGCCTGTCGAATCACCTGACCCGCTCCTCCTCCACGCTCACCTGCTCACCTGTTCCACACTCCCTCATTAGCTCCCTAGTATCCATATGTACCGGTCCGTTTCCACTTCTTTTCACCAGATTGTCTTCATGCCGTGTGCAACAGACTTCCAGCGCTCTGTTCTTTGGCTGCCTGTTGTGAGCCTGATCATGTTTTTGACCTTGCCTGTGTTTTTTGAGGGTTTTGCCTCAGTCTGACCCTTTGTACTTTTTTTGCATCCTGTTTGTTTTTGGTTTTTTTTCAATGTGAAGACGCTTTACTTTTGCATCTGCCTCCTGAGTCATGCTCTTGGGTCCTTTTTCTGAGAACCATGACAGTCAACAGCCACTGTCTCTGTGCACAGGAGCCATAAACCATTTATGAAGATTTATTTGGTCGAAAAGGCAGAATAACAAATGGTGTAAGGTCAGAGGAGGTGAGCAGGAGTCTGAATGGGTTTGGTATAAGTGAGCCATTTTTATGACTCCGGGAAAAAAAGAAATTACAAAAACAGGAGGTAGCAGAGAAAACCGTCTGAGGAAAGTGGCAGAGTCTAAAAGCTCTGCAGCCTATTCAACATGTTAATGGGTTGCCTGTCCGAGAGCAGGGAAGTAAAAACCAAGGATTAGCAAAACAGATGAGGCCCAACTTAAGAGATTTCTCCCGGGACAGAGATCAAGACAAAGACCTAAGATCCAGAATTACACACAGAACTACTGATTATCATTGATTTTAAAGCTCAATAATCAATTAATCTCACTGTACTGTTTGAATAATTTAGAAAAGCAGCCTCTCTCTGGTGACACACCTTGGAGAGCTTCACAATAGGGAGTTATCCCACGCAAAAGTCCAATAACCGTGGTGTTATTAAGCTCTCCCCGACTGATCAGGCTGCTTTTAAGCCACGCTGGGTCCCCTCTCTTACAGTAAAGAAGATTTATGGTGGCTCACAAAGAAATGTGTTGCGACCGTAATATGCAAAAACCCGCTCGCTCCGACAATGCAGCACAGCTCCTGGTTTTACAGGAGGCTTACAGCACACGCTGCCACGATTTTACATTTTCATGTCAATCACGCCACATTATGAAGATGGTAAATGATGCTGCACACAAATCAGAAATCTGAAAGGTGTGACAGACGGAATAATGGAGTGATTATTCTTCCTTTTAACAGGTAATACATTCGGTAATTTGACACATTTACGCAATAGACGATGCCCGATCTCCTTAGATTCATTTTCCACATCGATACATTGATGTGCTCCGTCTGTCCGTAACTCAGTCGAATCTGAACACACAGACATGATACACAGATTTTTTATTTTCAATGTGACTTAACATTACCAAGGATATCATGATCGCCAGTGTCCATGAATCCTTGCTAAGTTGTCTTCAGTGTCCAAGTAGCGTAGTGATAATGGATTGTATGTCTGTGGGTATATTACAAGAAGGAACTACTAATAGCATACTTTAAATGCCAATTCATCAAACCTTATAACAAATAGAGGCAAATAAAAAAAAAAAACAGGGTATAAGTCGTAGCCTACAGCGTAACTCCCTTATTAAGTACCTCAAATGAACTCCACCCCAATTACCTACTTTTTTTAAAATCATTGTTTGGTGGACATGTTGTTTCATTGCCACACAATTAACTGCTAAATGGAGAAAAGTCTAGAAAATAACTTACAGATAACTTAATACTAAAAAATAATCTCTAGTTTCACACTGGTCTAATACATTCAATAATATAATTACCACCCTGAAAGAGCTCATTGTGCATAACAACAAGTATTTTCATTTTTTCTTTTTCATTTTAATGAGATAACCTTTTGTACTTGTTACATTTTACACTGTGGTATTATTTAATTAAAAAATCTTTGTACTTCCTCTGCCACTGTTGATAAAGTTTAATCTAAGGTCTTTTAAATTGAAAGTAATAAACCTGCCTTTGCAAAAAGAAATTTGCATTTTTATACCTTGTGTCCACAAAAGTCACATTTCAGAGTAAAACAATGAACACAAAGTTGCAGTAGTAAAGAATGAGCATGTCGGTAGATGCAGATAATAATATAGTGTAAGTTTTACTGAGGCTTGAACAGCTCCACATCATCGGGAGCTGCACTGAAAGCTGACCAGAAAGTAAACCATCTAATTTCACACAGCTCTGCAGATGCACAAGGGGCCGGAAAAAAAAAACAAAAAAAAACGCTGGATGTCTCTCTCTCTGGGATTACTATGATTAGCGTGGCAATGCATTTTAAAAAAAAGAAAAAAAAAATTGAAAACAAAATATGAAGCCGTAATGAGCCGCGTTCGCAGATTGAAATGCACCCCGAAAGCTGGTGTTTGTCAGGCAAAGCAAATGGCCGAATGACTGTTTGTCACTGGCTGAGGAACTCTCTCGAACCAGCGTTGCTCTGTTTGGGGAGATGAGGGCTTGACAATTTTACAAGCACATTTTAATACTGCTGCCAAGAGGTGATTGCTTCCCTTTTCACACAGCGTTGTACAACTATAATCTGAAGTGAATAGTTCACATCCAATTTAGAGCTGAACATATAACAGAGCATCAGTGACAGGATGCATTACAGCCGATGCTGCGCTGAGCCTTATGGCTGCACTCATTCTTCTTTCTTAGGACACCGATAGCACATCTATCCTTGTCTGGCTTACACCAGTAGGCATTTTCTGTTTTGGCCTAGTTTGCAGATTATTTGATTGTTATTCCACAGTACAGTGAGCATAGAGAAACAAGTCTTTAGCCACCCTAAACATCAGAGAAAAGCTTGTTTAAGTCAGAAGGTGTTAGAGGATCTATGAGACATGTAGAGAGAGGAAGTTATCTGCTCTGTTGGAGGACTTAGAATTCAGCACCTTCTGCAGTTAAAATGTCAAACACCGGCCTGGGAAAAGAAGAGGAGGAGGGAGAGAGAGAGAGAGGGAGGAGGAGGGCAAGTGTTAAAAATTTACTAGTGTTATACCTGTGAAACACTCTGAGGCCTGACCACAGAGTTCCACATATCACATGCTCTCAGGCTCTCACCTTCACGGCAAAAACACCCAGCTCTCAAACACACACACACACACACACACACACACACACACACACACACACACACACACACACACACAAAGCACACAAAAAACCAGCATGAACCAGCCACTGGCTCAGAGCCAAAGTCACATTAATTGGTTTTTCGCTGCAATGGTTCGGACAAAACCAAACACTTCCTGTGCATATGTACGGCCGCCACGTGCAGACCAGATTAATGTGAAGACAAAAGATATTTACAGGCCATTACCATCGCCGCAAATTCAAATTACTTTTCTATATTTACACTTAACATTACACTGCACATACCAGTACTCTCAGTTTTTAGAGATGGATGATTTATGTTATTCATTTTGCATTTACGTTAGCCGCGCTGCAACACTGTGTCGAGGTGTTGCTGAAACTAGCAATTATTTTCGAGCTCGATTAGTCTGGCAATTATTTTCACAATTGTTTCGTCTCACAATTTTCTTGCGACAAAGATGACCGATTCAAATGTCCTGCTTTGTCTGATTAACAGTCCGAAAAGAAAAAGAAAAAGAAAAAGAAAAAGAAAAAGAAAAAGAAAAAGAAAAAGAAAAAAACGAATTTTCTCACATTTGAAAATTGTTGACGTTTTTGCTTGAAAAATAATAACAATAATTACTTGATTGTCAAAATACTTACAGATTAATTTTGTTGTTGTTCAATTAAAGTTCTACAAGAAAAGGTTCATGAACCATTTTACTTAATATAAAAGGGGGAAAATGTCAGAACAACACATTTCTATGCATTCTATTGTCATTAAGTTGTCAATAAGTTTTCTTGCTGTTTCTACACTTCTTAATGACCTACTTTATATTCTCCTGCATGTTTTTTTCGCTACTTTTCTTGCTTCTCCTACTAATTCCTGTTACTTTTTTGCTTCTACGGTTCTATCATTTTTCATGAAGTTTCATCTTATTTTCTCTTGGCTAAATGTGGACAATACAGCATAAATCTGCAGTAAACTGTCTCAGTGACACTACTGCACAGACATAATCTTAATAGACACTGGCACACAGTGGAGCTTTGTGTTATGAGGTTATACTATCTGAAGCCACAGAAGCATGTAATCTAATAAGGCTTATTAGATGGCTGGGTTGCTATGGGACTCATGATGCATGCGTGTGTGTGTGTGTGTGTGTGTGTGTGTGTGTGTGTGTGTGTGTGTGTGTGTGTGTGTGTGTGTGTGCTTGGGAGATTTCACCCAGTGAAGCTTGTGAGCTAACCATCATGTCTGTGCCTGCGTTACTGCCCAGCAGGTAGAATAAGTGATTCATGTGAGTCGGACATGATTTTATTAGCGTCCACTGCAGAGAGGAGATTTTATTCAAAAAGCAGGGAAGAAAAAAAACGAAATGGTCTGCTCTAGAAAGAGGCATGACAAATACGTATCATTTTTGTGACAGCATTGTTGGTGACATGAAAGCAATTTGCCGTTTTCCAACCACAGAGCTTTTTTTTCTTTTTGAGCATTTTCTCGCACAGAAAATCAAAAATCAAATCAGGTGAAATGTGGGAAGGGGGGGGGGGCATTATGTGTCCACAACAGTATATGGACCGTTGTGTCAAAATGACAATGCCAGCATGCAAAAAGCAAAGAAAATGGTTTTCTCCGTTTGATGTGGAAGACGTTGAGTGGCCGACACTGAGCCCCGACCTCCATCCTGCACTTTTTGGGGAAGAACCCCGACTGTGAGTGAGGCCTTAAAATTGATTGGTCGATGCGAGGGGTTTAGTGGGAGTCTTACCTGTAGTTCCACCACAGATTTTCATACATAGTTCAGAGGTGGCTGGATGTATCGTGCAGGATCCATCATTTACTTTATGACACGTGTCTACGTGTAAAGTGAGGCTGAGCTACACAATGACTCACTGAGTGTCTCATTCAGTAGAACATCCAGGTACCTTCTATCTACCATGTCTCATTTCTGAGTGTGAGACTCCTGCAGTGTGTTAACATTCTGTCGTTACTCTTACTCTAAGGAGCGAGGGGTGTGCGTTTGTCAACAGGAGCAGGTAAGTGAGCCTTTCTTCTCCTTGTTTACGGTTTTACTTTACTATCATCAATCTCAATCTCCTTTTAGGTGCAACACATGCAGCCGAAAGGATGAAACACAGACGACACGAGTGGACCACTCACCGTTCTTAAACCTGCATTGACTGATTGCTTTTGCTTTGAACGCAACATCGACATAACAACGCCAAGTTGATGTGGTGAACTTGTTAGCAAACAGCCGCTCATTCACACACGCAGCAGTGATGGAACAACATTATCGTTCACTTGGGAGTCCTGTTTCTGGCCACCTGATGAATATATAAGTCCAGTATTCACATCTCTTCTTGCTCTGTTTTTGGTCTCTACCAATTCCAGAGGGAAATATCCGGCTCTTTAGCTGCTAAATGCTCCACTACGCTCAACCAGTGAAAGTGCTGCAAGAAAAAAGAAAAAAAAAAAGCTGACAAGAGCTGCAGATTCACCTGATTATTCTCTGTAGGTTCATCACATCAAGCAACATCTTTGATATTGTTGACACTGTCATTTGATACACTGATATTATAAAAAAAAATATCCATTAGAGCAGCTTGAAGGTCACTATGTGGTCCAGCCATAGCTAATATGTCCCCGATGTGTAGTTACATTTTTAGGGACGCAAATGTCAGTGAAGCAGTGAGCTCCTTAATGCACATCTATAAACCAACAAACCTCTAATGATCATGTGGCTGAATAGGAACAAATATATTGTGGAGATCCTTCCTGGATGAGTGGCAACGATACAACTGTTGTGTTGTATTAGATGTTGAATAATCAAAGATGTGTGATGTTCAGGTGTCCACACACTTTTGGCAGAGTGGTAGAATTCCCAAAAGCGTAAATAAGATTAAGTACAAGGAGGGCAGAAAAAATAAAAAACCAAACCATGATTTTCACTATAGTTTTTATAGCTACTGAGCGATGAATTTCAAGCTGTTTTTGCTGTTTTCAAAGGCAAGTATACAGACAATACAGAGGCTGCGAGTAAACCCCACAACACAGATGAAGGATAAAAGGATTTTTGACTTTTTGACCTTCTAAATGGAAATCCAGTAACCCAGTGTCCCTCTCCCGCTAATAGTGTTGTTAGCATCCTCCAAGAATCATTACATCATTAGGATATAAATGCAAATGGACTTTAAGGAAGACCGCTCTTTGCCTTCAGCCGCCACAACGCCTCATTTCTCTCTCAGACGGGGCCACGAGAACACAGAAAATGACGAGCTGCTGACCCCCCCC
>NW_019525289.1:2149599-2150730 GCF_002814215.2 Seriola lalandi dorsalis
ATCAATAAACTGCTACAGTGACCAGCATTTCAAGTGATGATGAGTCAGCATTTCTAAATATGAGGACACACATCCGTGTTGTTTAACAAAAAATATTGGAACTCAGAGTTTGGGACTGACCCTTCCCATATAGCATGATGGGGACGGCGTTGATAGCCACAGACAGGGGACCCACATCATGCAGGGCTTGAGCCAGGGCACATTCGTCCCCCTTTGGGATCTTCTTAAAGCCTTTGCACTGGGCTGCAAAGGCTGATGAATTGTAGCGGCACCTGTCGACCTGCGGAGACAGGAGAGGTCTGACATGTTGACATGGATGAATCTGCGCCACCCTGATTTGTGAGAGTGGCTCCCTGCTACGTTCTACTGTTATAGAGTCACTGACAGAGATCACTTTTAAAAGCCAAGGAAAAACAATGTGAGTATATGTTCCCATCTGTGTTCCCAGTATTAAAACAAAACAGGGTGAAGTTGCATTCACTTATTATTCTGCATATATAATTAAATAAACTTCCCGAAGACCTTAGATGTGCCAAATTTCTGGCTATTTGAACACTGTGACTTTTAAATGCACTGTGACTTTTTATGTAATATATTATTTTTATACATTTATATTTCTTTTTTATTTTATTTTTCTGTGCTTTGTTCTTTTTATCCATTCCTATTTAAAGCACTTTGAATTTCTTTGTGTTCCTTGTTTGTTAGTGCAACGTCATTGGGAAAACAATTAAAAAAAATATATATAAATGGAATTCCTAGGAAATAGGGTTGCCCAGGCTTAGCTCAGTCTCATAGACTTAAGTTATACTTGTGCCAATCAATTATATATAAGGCCATCCATCACAATATCTCATTACTACAAGTCCAGCCTCCCTGACCCAATATTGCCAATAGGATTGGGTCTGCCATTTCTTGTTAATGTGTGAGAGGTTGTTCACTACATTTTTTTGTGAGAGCGTCAAACTTCCATTGACTAGATGTGTATGTAGGTTAAGTGAAGAAGACACCGTCCATATACTAACAGTTCTGTGCATTTTATTTCTCAATAACACTGTATTATTAATGACAACCCTTAATATTACTGTGTGCATGCGTGTGTGTGTACATGTCCATGGAGACATACTTTTGGAG